>NC_140934.1:65893417-66178417 GCF_014529385.1 Adiantum capillus-veneris
CATGTCCAAATGATTGCATTCTTTTTCGCAATGAATTCGCAGATTGTCTCTCGTGTCCTAAGTGCGGAGCAATGCGCTACAAACAAGATGCAGTTGGCGAGATAGTGCCAGCTAAAGTGTTGCGGCATTTCCCTATTATTCCTAGGATAAAAAGCATGTTTCGTTGTGGTTCCATTGCAAAGTTGATGAGGTGGCATTCTACGAATAGATCCACTGACGCAACATTTAGGGTGCCCGTTGATTCAAAGTCCTGGAGGCACATTGAAGATACCTGACCACATTTTAAGAGTGAACCACGCAATTTGCGTTTGGGCATGGAAATGGATGGAGTCAATCCATTTGGCTTGAGAAGCTCGTCATGGAGCACTTGGCCTGTGTGCCTTATCAATTACAACCTCCCGCCGTGGCTTGCCATCAAGAAGGATCATTTGATATTAAGCCTTATTGTACCTGGTAAGTTCAAGGAAAAAAACGTGGATGTTTATCTAGCTCCACTAGGTGACGAACTCCAGGAGTTATGGCATGGGATCGACATAGCAGATGCGGTTGAACCAGTAGGACAACAGCATGCAAGGATCCATGGACTTCTTATGTGGACTATGCATGATTGGCCAGAATACGGAGAAGCTTCTGGTAATGGTTCTTGATTTACAAAATTCTCGCTATTCGCAAGCACTTTGCCTTGGTCTGATTCATGCTTTAATATATGCAGGGCTAACAACTTCGGGATAAAATGCATGTCCAATTTGCGGGCAGTCTTTGGATGTGCGCTATTCTGCCTCTCTTCGAAAGACAATTTATCAAGCCCACCACCATTATCTTCCAGATGGCCATCACTTGCACGAAGGTCAGCTTGGTCGCATCGAATGTCGTCCTATGCATGTACAAGAGTGGCGTCGCCGATGGGAGCAACATGAGGGGCAACCTGTTCCAGGAATGAAACGTTTGTCCATTCTCCATACGTTGTCGTACTGGGGTGATCTACTAATTAACCATTTGCTGGATCCAATGCATATATTCAAGAATGTGGGAGAGCTCCTCTGGAAGACAATCATGGGAATGAAAGACAATCGATCTTCACGAGATGATTTGCAGTCAGTTGGAAAGATGCCAGAGCTGTGGCCTTTCACCAATGCAGCTGGCCAAACAAAACTTCCAAGAGCGCCATGGGTTTTGCTAAAACACGAAGAGCGACAAGTTAAAAGGGTGATTTCAGAGTTCAGGACGCCAACAGGATATATGCGATGTCTCAAGACAGCATTCACCCCTGACAATCAACTGTCAGGATTGAAATCGCACGACTGGCATAATTTCTTGCAATTCATTCTTCCAATTGCGATCAAGGGGTGTTTAACGGAGGAAGTGCGGACCTGCATATACAAGATTTCAGAGCTAGTGCGGTGGATCTCTTCCAAGGAGATACGGGAGGAATCTTTTGCAGTCGCAAGGGCTAGCTCCATTGAGGCAGTTTGCATGATTGAGAAGTATCTACCCACGAGCTGCCTAACTATCCAAATGCACTTGCTCGTCCATGTAGTAGATGAGGTTGTAGTTGCAGGTATAATCCACAGCCGTTGGATGTTCTTTCTAGAGCGGTTCATGAAAACACTTACGGGTTTTGTTCGCCAAAAAGCGCGTCCAGAGGGGAGCATGGAAGAAGGATGGATGGTGCAAGATTCTCTTGTATTGACAACTGAATTTCTATCCGTTTCTGACCCAGAAATGCCTCGACTGTGGATCGATGAGGAGGATGCAAGACTGGTGGGAGAGGAGCCGCAAGGGCAAGGGGTGCCAAAGAAAATGAACGACGCCATGCGAGAAAAGATCATGAAGTTCTGTATACTAAATTTAGCGCCGATGCAAAAATGGCTTGAAAGGTACGAAGAAGAGAAAGAGAGACGCAATAGGCAGCGGCAGGATTTCAGGTGAAGCCGAACGACTAGAGGCTTACCCTTGCCAGACTATCTCGCTCCTCTACCTGAATTCCCTACAATGGCATGGTTGGACAAGACAGTGAGAGCAGCTCGACAGATTGGAGAACCCATATCTCTAGAAGAGGAAGAGCTGGCTATTGGATGTGACTGGAAGTATCATACATACATGGCACTGTGGTCGCATGGGAAGCATTTCAGAACACAAAAAATTGACAGCAGAAGAAACACGTTTGACAGTGGGGTAATGGTTAGTTTCATGCAAAAGAGCAGGGCCAATGCTAGAGACACGAATGAGAGCACTAGCAACCTGGATTACTGTGGTTTGATGTCAGATATCCTGAAAGTAAGCTTCAGGCGGTTTGAGATATTTTTGCTGGATGTGAAGTGGTTCAAGGTGATTACTTCTGGTCGCAATGCAACGGTACGCAGAGATGAAAAAAAACTTGTGCAAATAGTTTCTACAAAGGTTTGGACAGATGCGAGCGACACATTTTCTCTCCCCGAACATTGCGAGCAAGTGGTCTTTGTACCGGACCCTCGAGAGCGACAATGGTGGTTTGTGGTTCAGGTTGCTCCAAGAAATAGACAAGTATTTGAAGGGCAAGAGCTCCTAGAGGAAAGTCAGCCAAACGACGTCCATACTACTGTGACATTAGATAAGATGGACGAAGGTATGGCAGAGGAAGCTGACAGATATACGAGGGATGACGCAGACGAGGCAAAATTGACACTTGTAGATGAAGATGCAATGGATGAAGACGATCTGCCAGAACGAGTTGGGGTAGAGTTATGTTTGCAATTAGAGATAGACGATGATACGGTGCAAGATCTTATCGATGATGCCTCACTCGTCGAGGCCTAGGCCTGTAAGTGTTTGTGTGAAGACGTTGATTTAAAATTAAGCTTAAAGTTAATTTAAACAACTGTGTTCTGACGCTTTATTTTACTTTCTTTGTGCAGGCCTTTAGTATGGCCGACCAGTTTCCAGATCCCGCTTCTATGAGTGCAGATGCATTCAAGGGCTTCGTTACACGGATGACGCCTGCTCAGATGGCAGAGGCTTCTTAGTAATGGGTAGCCAAAGGCACGGGTACTACGCCTCCAAGATTCACACCTGAGGGTCCGACGCCTACGGGTACGACGCCTGCTTCTCCCATCACGGCCGCTTCGACACCTAGGGATGGAGCAGAGACGGGTACGTCCTCATCTCCGCAGCACGGGCACACTCGCCGATCTCGGAGATTGTCCGGTGGAGGTGGTTGTTGTTGTGGAGGAGGGTCCACAGATGCTTCGACCCCTCCTCGCTTATGACCCCCGTCCTACCCAGGCACATCTCTCGACACACCTCTTGGCACACCTCGGACACCTTGGGGGGCACACGATCCTAGTGCCTCCAAGCTCTACACTGTAGTACCAGCCTGCTCCGGGTTCAAACGTTGTTCCGAGGAGGTGGATTAAGGATGTTGCACGGGACACCGTGAAACATCGACGAGATGCAGCTCGAAAGGCTTTCAGGACCAGCTCGCCAAAGCCTTCGAGCATCCCACACGAGACGTGGCTACAGATCAAGGAGGATGAGCGGACAACGAACACGCGGTTCAGACAATAGTGTGAGGCTGCACAGATACGACAGATGACCAGGGAGACATCTCATCTTGGCAGCGGAGGCTTCGACACCTTTGGCTATGAGTTTGTGAGTTTCTAATCCAATCTTAACTATGGCGTTTTTTAAAACTCGATGAATCATGTATTCTTATTACTTTGATTTTTGTATAAACGTAGAATCTTGCGATGCATCGAGCCCCGACACGCCAGGAGGAGTCAGATGGATATCGCAGAGGTATCTATGAAGTATTGAATGATCTTGATGCTTCAGGAGAGCCTGTAGACTGGGACAGTCTCGCTGATCGCTTGAGGTGAGATGTTAATATGTGTGAGTTGATTTAATTAAGTAAGTATATGTGAAGTAATATCAATACTAATTTTGTGAGTTGTCCTATGTGCAGGTTGTGACGCCTAGTCATCAGTGGACCAGATTTCATATATATGCTTTGTGAGACATAGACACGCTTCTGTGTCTCTTTTTTGTATAGACATATATGGTTATGGTTATTGTTCAGACAGTTATCGTTTTCTTTATGGTTATGGTTATTGTCATTGTCATTGTATAGACATGGTTATTTCTCCTATTCTTGTATAGACATAGTTATGGTTCAGGTTTTGTTTATAGTTATGTTTAACTTTCTGGTTATGCTTATGGTTATTGTTAATTTTGTTTATGGTTATGGTTATCTGCATTATGGTTTTGATCAAAGTGGTTATGGTCGGTTATGGTTTTAAGTTATGGTTATGGTTCGTTATGGTTATTCTTTTAAGTTGGTACGGTTATGGTTTTGCACAAAGTTCATTTGATTTCTTTCATTGGCCTTAAATCTCATGTGAGATCCTACATGGATAGCATGTAGGAGGCGTATACATGATATGTTTTTTTTTGAAAAGTTTATGTAAAAACGAAGGGAACTCTGCCGAAATTTTTGCGGGAGCACGGTTGATTTTGGTGTTGCTTGCTTTCTTGGGCAGAGGGCAGGAAGTCTGGCTGTGGCGGCTGTGTCCATCTTTTCACTGAGCACAGGCCAGGCTACCTGTCCTCTGCCCAAGAATTTTTTTTAATGTTATGGTCATCGATATATGCGTCTATATCTGCTTCTATACTTCCGTCGCTATCTGCGTCGCTATCTGTGTCTATAACTGCGTCTATATCTGCGTCGCTATCTGTGTTGCAAATAAATCCTTTCCACGCGTATGTCGACGCAGATTCTGACAGTTTCACAGAGACACAGATAGCGACGTTAAGCGTCGCTATATACGTCGATGACACCTTTTTTTTGTTGTAGTGTTGATTGGTGATTTCGGTCCCGAGAGCGCCATGTGTAGGAGGTCCGTGCAGGAATTATTATAGGAATCAGTGCGGACACCTCAAGAGAAGCCTCTCTCTCTGTCTCTCTCTCTCTCTCTCTCTCTCTCTCTCTCTCTCTCTCTCTCTCTCTCTCTCTCTCTGTGTGTGTGTGGGAATCCCGCTTTTGGGCCATGCTTTTGGGACTTGGGATGCTTGGGGGTTGCAGTTACGCAAAATCCTAGGTCATGCACAATATCGAGTCCAACGCTGCGGCCATGTTTTTGGGACTTGGGATGCTTTGGGGGTGGCGGTTGATTGGTGATTTCGGTCCCGAGAGCGCCATCCGCAAGAGGTCCGCACAGGAATTAATATAGGAATCAAAGCGAACACCTCAGGAGAAGTCTCTCTCTCTCTCTCTCTCTCTCTCTCTCTCTCTCTCTCTCTCTCTCTCTCTCTCTCTCTCTCTCTCTCTCTTGTCTCGGAATCCTGCTTTTGGGCCATGCTTTTGGGACTTGGGATGCTTGGGGGGTGGCAGTTGCGCAAAAGCCCAGGGCGTGCACAATATTGAGTCCAAGGTTGCGACCATGTTTTTGGGACTTGTGATGCTTGGGGGGTGGCAATTGATTGGTGATTTCGGTCCCGAGAGCGTCGTCGGCAGGAGGTCCGCGCTCGCATTAATATAGGAATATGCGCGAACACCTCAGGAGAAGACTCTCTCTCTCTCTCTCTCTCTCTCTCTCAGAATCCCCCTGTATGCATGTGCGATTGTCGAGCTATAAGAGCATGGACCGAAAATTTGCACGCTTGTCTCATCAGTACCCTCTCTCTCTCTCTCTCTCCCTCTCTCTCTCTCTCTCTCCCCCCGTACAGGCCAAGAATGCATGCAAGTTACCACTGACCAATGTTCGAAAAATATGTGTCTCAGCTTGATATCGTGCCGTTTCCAATTTCAAAAATTTTGGGGGTACTTTGGGAATTTATGAGAAAATATTAGGGGCAATTTTTGAAATTGAAAGGGTATTTTGAAATTTCCACAAATTAGAGGGGTATTTTGGTAATTTTCCCATAATTTCTCTCTCTCTCTCTCTCTCTCTCTCTCTCTCTCTCTCTCTCTCTCTCTAGCGCGATGTCAGACTCCAGCAGCCCAGCAGCATCCAGAGATGGCGTTCTCTCTCTCTCTCTCTCTCTCTCTCTCTCTCTCTCTCTCTCTCTCTCTCTCTCTCTCTCTCTCTCTCTCTCTCTCTCTCTCTCTCTGTGGCTTGGGCCCGGGGCCGGTTCTGCTCCTGAGTCCTTGTGCATGGCCTAAGGCCTGATCACTGTGTGCCCTCGAATTCGTGCGACGGCGTCCTCAGAGACACACAGACACACACATGTACGACACCGTTGTTGCCTGCCCTCTCAAACTCCCATGCGCAGTGGTCTGAAATCTGAATGGCTTCTGGAACACTGCGGAGCAACATTAGTCGGGACCAGCCGGATGCAGGAGCTGGAATTTCCTCCCCCATTTCCTTAGTATAGATAGATACCCACCATTGGTTTTGCGTGCATCTCCCCATTCCTTTCCTCACAATACTAGTGATGAAAGCTAGCTAGATACATCCATACACACCATTGGTTTGGCCTTCATCTCTCCATTCCTTTCCTCACAAATTTTTTGTAGCTTCTTTTCCTCTTCAAATCCCACCCATTTGTTTCTGTTACCACAACTTAACTCTCATAGGTTACCATGCATTTTTTCATGTATCTTCTTCTGTGTAGCAATAAGCCATTCAATTTTTTTTAATTTTTTATTTTATAGCAAAACTCACAATTGTGAGTCAATTATATTAATCAACCGAATAAGCCATTCAATTTTTAAAAAAATACCTGTTTCTTCTCTTGATTTGTCAGGGACTTTATGAATGAGTGAAATTTCATTCCTTTAGAAAATAAAAGTTCTAAAATTCTAGTCCTATGACATTCTAAGTCACTCTAATTCTCTCATCTCTAAAATTCTAGTCCTATGACATTCAAAGTCACTCACACTCTAAATCACTCTAATCATCTCCGAAGTCACTTTTATTATCTCATCATAAAAATCATCACAACCAACTTTCTTCTCTTTGTCAAGGGCTTTCTGACGGAGTAAAATTTTATTTCTCTAAAAACTAAAAGTTCTAAAACTATAGTCATGTGACATTCTAAGTAGTCACTCTGATTATCTCATCATAAGGGTCATCAAAACCTCCCCACATTCTAAGTCACTCTAATAATCTTGTTACAAAAGTTCTAAAATTGGGAAGCAAGCTGCACAAATGGGAGTATGTGCTTCTTCGCTTCTCAAGCAGCGTGAAAGTGATTAACTCATTCATGCTCCCGTACATAGCGTTCAATGGTCCGTTGCTTAAGTTGGCCAAATGCAATTGGAAAGATTTTCTTAAACCGGTTAAAAGATTCTTGTGGAAGAACAACACTAAAAACTCAAAGCCGTGGCAATTGACTAGTTGGGAAACGGTTGCGAAACTGACCGATCAAGGCGGATTCGAGACTTTGAACCCTAGTACCCACGTAGAGGTACAATGCGCTAAATTTGTGGCTACTCTCGCGAAGCAAGGCCATTCTTGGGCTATTATGGCTAAGGACATACTGGATAATGCCAAGCTTAACTCGCAAGGCGGTCATTCCACTACAACATAACCCAAAGTTATTGACGCATTATATATCGACGTCTGTGCCTTTCCACGTTCATATCGACGTTCTTACCATTCGTCGATATATGCGTCGATATGCCTGTGGATATAAGCGTAGAAAGGGTATCGACGCATATATCGACGCAAAGAATTTGGGGGAAAAAAAACGAACCCACGCGAAGGGGCCATTTTCGCCCTCAACACGCGCGTTCTCAGATCTTGGCCGAAACCTGCGCAGCAGGTATTATGCCACTCTTTCCCCCCAACCCCTCTCTCTCTCTCTCTCTCTCTCTCTCTCTCTCTCCACATAGTGTGTGTGTGTGTGTGTGTGTGTAGGAAAGAGATAGAGATAGAGAGAGAGCGGTGTGTGTGTGTGTATGTAGGAAAGAGAAAGAGAGAGAGAGCGGTGTGTTTGTGTGTTTGTGTAGAGAGAGAGAGAGAGAGAGAGAGAGAGAGAGAGAGAGAGAGAGAGCGGTGTGTGTGTGTGTAGGAAAGAGAGAGAGAGAGAGAGAGAAAGAGAGAAGTGTGTGTGCGTGTAGGAAATTAAAGAGAGAGAGAGAGAGAGAGAGAGAGAGAGAGAGAAAGAGAGAAGTGTGTGTGCGTGTAGGAAATTAAAGAGAGAGAGAGAGAGAGAGAGAGAGAGAGTTTTATGGTTTGCGTAAAAAATTAAAATTAAAATTAAAGAAAGAAATGAAAT
This sequence comes from Adiantum capillus-veneris, assembly GCF_014529385.1. Lineage (NCBI taxonomy): Eukaryota > Viridiplantae > Streptophyta > Polypodiopsida > Polypodiales > Pteridaceae > Adiantum > Adiantum capillus-veneris. Next base: position 65,901,614 of record NC_140934.1, read on the forward strand.
GAAATGTTATATTAACGCTTCAAAAGGCCAAAGTGACCTATGAGACTAGAAAGTTACAATGTGGTACACTGATACAAAGTCAGAATAACAAGATGAAATAAAATATTATGAAATCCTAAATTGCTGGGTGTGGACTAAGCAGCTAAAACAACTAGCTGGGATAGGTAGATCATAGGAGATCCAGCATATGTCACTGGCGGACCTCATCAATCTCCTCCACAGTCTGACCGGGCGTTGTGGATGTCGAGCCAAAGTGACCTGGATCGTCTGATGCAGCCTATGCTTCATTTGACCAGCTCAAAATACATTCGAAGCTAAACTCTCACCTTTACACATGAAAGTCCTCTAGGGACCAACAACAACGCCGTCGTTGCTCTTAGAGAGCTTCCACCTCAAAAAAGGTTGGGCGGGGGCATATAACAAGCCGTAGGTCAAACCGATAGAAGAAACGCCCAAAATACAAGCCGTTTCTGAAGTTCGATTGGGTTTCTCTACGGAAAAACGCAAACGGACTGCATAAACGGATTCTACACCGCAGGTCAAATCCGGTTGCGTTTTTCTATGGAAAAACGCAAACGGACTTCGGAAATGGATTCTATGCCTACCGAAACCATCTGTAGTCCACTAGGTAGTCTTAAAGCAATGTCAAGAGCATGTATGGCAAGCCGTAGGTCAAACGGACAGAAGAAACGTCAAATACACAAGCCGTAGGTCAAATCCGGTTGCGTTTTTCTACGGAAAAACGCAGACGGTCTTCGGAAATTGCTTCTATGCCTAGCGAAACCATCCGTAGTCCATTAGGTAGTCTTTAGGCAATGTCAAGAGCGTGTATGGCAAGCCATAGGTCAAACGGATAGAAGAAACGCCAAATACACAAGCCGTAGGTCAAATCCGATTGAGTTTTTCTACGGAAAAACGCAGACGGACTTCGGAAACTGATTCTACGCCTACCGAAACCATTCGTAGTCCATTAAGTAGTCTTAAGGCAATGTCAAGATCGTGTATGGCAAGCCGTAGGTTAAACGGACAGAAGAAACGTCAAATACACAAGCCGTAGGTCAAATCCAGTTTCGTTTTTCTACGAAAAACGCAAACGGACTTCGAAAATGGCTTCTATGCCTACTGAAACCATCCGTAGACGATTAGGTAGTCTTTAAGCAATGTCAAGAGCGCGTATGACAAGCCGTAGGTCAAACGGATAGAAAAAATACCAAATACACAAGCCGTATGTCAAATCCAGTTGCGTTTTTCTACGGAAAAACGAAAACGGACTTCGGAAATGGCTTCTATGCCTACCGAAACCATCCGTAGTTCCTTAAGTAGTCTTAAAGCAATGTCAAGAGCGTGTATGGAAAGCCGTAGGTCAATGGGTTTGAATTAACGCCAAAGACATAAGCCGTGGGTCAAATCCGGTTGCGTTTTTCTACGGAAAAACGCAAACGAATTTCGGAAATGACTTCTATGCCTACTGAAACCATCCGTAGTCCATTAGGTAGTCTTAAAGCTATGTCAAGAGCGCGTATGGAAAACCCTAAGTCAAACGGATAGAAGAAACGTCAAATACACAAGCCGTAGGTCAAATCCGGTTGCGTTTTTCTACGGAAGAACGCAAACGGACTTCGGAAATGGCTTCTCTGCCTACCGAAACCATCCGTAGTTCATTAAGTAGTCTTAAAGAAATGTCAAGAGCGTGTATGGTAAGCCATAGGTCAATGGGTTTGAATTAAAGCAAAATACACGAGCCGTAAGTCAAATCCGGTTGTGTTTTTCTACGGAAAAACGCAAACGAACTTCGGAAATTGCTTCTATGCCTACTAAAACCATCCGTAGACGATTAGGTAGTCTTTAGGCAATGTCAAGAGCGCGTATGGCAAGCCGTAGGTCAAACGGATAGAAAAAACGCCAAATACACAATCCGTAGGTCAAATCCGATTGCGTTTTTCTATGGAAAAACGCAAACGGACTTCAGAAATGGCTTCTATGCCTACCGAAACCATCCGTAGTCCATTAGGTAGTCTTAAGGCAATGTCAAGAGCGTGTATGGCAAGCCGTAGGTCAAACGGACAGAGAAACGTCAAATACACAAGCCGTAGGTCAAATCCGATTGCGTTTTTCTACGAAAAAACGCAGACGGTCTTCGAAAACTAATTCTTTACCTACTGAAATCATCCGTAGTCCATTAGGTAGTTTTTAGGCAATGTCAAGAGCGCGTATGACAAGCCGTAGGTCAAACGGATAGAAGAAATGCCAAATACACAAGCCGTAGGTCAAATCCGATTGCGTTTTTCTACGGAAAAACGAGACGGACTTCGGAAACTGATTTTACGCCTACCGAAACCATCCTTAGTCCATTAAGTAATCTTAAGGCAATGTCAAAACCGTGTATGGCAAGCCATAGGTTAAACGGACAGAAGAAACGTTAAATACACAAGCCGTAGGTCAAATCCGGTTGCTTTTTTCTACAAAAAAACGCAAACGGACATCAAAAATGGCTTCTATGCCTACTGAAACCATCCCTAGAGGATTAGGTAGTCTTTAGGTAATGTCAAGAGCGTGTATGGCAAGCCGTAGGTCAAATGGATAGAAGAAACGCCAAATACACAAGCCGTAGGTCAAATCCGGTTGCGTTTTTCTACGGAAAAACGCAAACGGACTTTGGAAATGGCTTCTATGCCCACCGAAACCATCCATAGTTCAGTAAGTAGTTTTAAAGCAATGTCAAGAGCGTGTATGGCAAGCCGTAGGTCAATGGGTTTGAATTAACGCAAAATACACAAGTCGTAGGTCAAATCCGATTGCGTTTTTCTACGGAAAAACTCAAATGACTTCCATCCCTACTGAAACCATCCGTAGTCTATTAGGTAGTCTAAAAGCAATGTCAAGAGCGCGTATGGCAAGCCGTAGGTCAATGGGTTTGAATTAACACCAAATACATAAGTCGTAGGTCAAATCTGGTTGCGTTTTTTTACGGAAAAACTCAAACGGATTTCGGAAATGACTTCTATGCCTACTGAAACCATTCGTAGTCCATTAGGTAGTCTTAAAGCAATGTCAAGACCGCGTATGGCAAGCCGTAGGTCAAACGGATAGAAGAAACGCCAAATACACAAGCCGTAGGTCAAATAGGGAAATAGAAAGAGAGAGAGATAGAGAAGTAGAGAGTAAGACAGAGAGAGAGATAAGGAAATAGAAAAATAGAGAGAGAAAGAGAGATAGCGAGAGCGAGATCGAGAGAGAGAGAGAGAAAGGGAGATAGCCGTTGGATGTTGAAGAAACTATGGAACTAAAAGAGGCAAAGGGGTTTTGCCCGCTACATGCATTGCCATGTACACCTGGGAGTGCACGTATGTGTGTACCCATATAGGATTTGACCAATAAAGACGAGATTTTGACCCGGTGGTCCTGATCTCCGTACACCTCTGGACCGAGGTGTATGGAGATTGGGCAAGACTAGAGAATGCGAGGTAGTTTACATTGTAAGGAGTATATATATTAAAACAATAATCATAATCATTGTAGATGGCAACGTCATCAACTAACATGGAGGAAAGGATTGCATGCTCGTGCACGCTCTACAAGTATCAAATCATGCGTAAGTGTAGGATATGTAATAAGCATGTGCACAAGTACGGAGAGTTTGCTAAAAAAACCGTACAAAATCTACGATACGAGTCCTACGGAACAGTCATTGATTTTCGTGACATAGCACCTACATCTGAGAAAGAGAGAGAAAAAGAATTATGCGTGAAGGTCCGACCAATATGGAGCCAAGGATGGAAGGAGAAAAGGACTTACAGAGAGAAGACAACGGCATGGAGGAGATGCTGGATGCCTTCTTCGAGAGAAGCGAAGAGAACGCTAACGAAGCAGCACCAGAAGCCGTGCGCCTATCTTCTGAAGACATGTTAAGGAAGTTGGCACGTCAACCAATTTATGAAGGCGCCAAAATATCGACTCTTCGTATTTGTCTGGCGTTTTTGAATCTTCAATCAGTGTACGGGTGGTCAGATGCAAGCGTCAGTGCTTTATTTAGGTACGTAATTTACAAAAGAGATTTTTCGATTGCAACGGTGATGTGCTTGGAGAGCTTTTTAATTTAATGTCGCTTAAACAGGTTGTTGCAGGAGATATGACTTCATTAAACCAGCTCAAAATACATTTGAAGCTCAACTCTCACCTTTACACATGAATGTCCTCTAGGGAGAAACAACAACGCCGTCGTTGCTCTAAGTGACAAGCTTCCTCCTCAAAAAACGTTGGGCGGGGGCATATGACAAGCCGTAGGTCAAATGGATAGAAGAAACGCCCAAAATACAAGCCATTTTTGAAGTCCGATTGGATTTTTCTACGGAAAAACGCAAACGGACTTTATAAATGGCTTCTACGTCGTAGGTCAAATCCGGTTGCGCTTTCTATTGAAAAACGCAAACGGACTTTGGAAATGGCTTCTATGTCTACCGAAACCATCCGTAGTCCATTAGATAGTCTTAAGGCAATTTCAAGAGCGTGTATGGCAAGCCGTCGATCAAACGGACAGAAGAAACGTCAAATACACAAGCCGTAGGTCAAATCCGGTTGCGTTTTTCTACGAAAAAACGCAAACGGACTTCAGAAATGGCTTCTATGCCTACCGAAACCATCCGTAGTTCATTAAGTAATCTTAAAGAAATGTCAAGAGCATGTATGGCAAGCCGTAGGTCAATGGGTTTGAATTAACGCCAAATACACACGCTGTATGTCAAATCCGGTTGCGTTTTTCTACGGAAAAACGCAAACGAACTTCGGAAATGGCTTTTATGCCTACTGAAACCATCCGTAGACGATTAGGTAGTCTTTAGGGAATGTCAAGAGCACGTATGACAAGCCATAGGTCAAACGGATTAAAAAAACGCCAAATACACAAGCCGTAGGTCAAATCCGGTTGCGTTCTTCTATGGAAAAACGCAAACGGACTTCTAAAATGGCTTCTATGCCTACCGAAACCATCCGTAGTCCATTAGGTAGTTTTAAAGCAATGTCAAAAGCGTGTATGGCAAGCGGTAGGTCAAACGGACAGAAGAAACATCAAATACACAGGCCGTAGGTCAAATCCGGTTGCGTTTTTCTACGGAAAAACGCAGATGGTCTTCGGAAATTGCTTCTATGCCTACTAAAACCATCCGTAGTCCATTAGGTAGTCTTTAGGCAATGTCAAGAGCGTGTATGACAAGCCGTAGGTCAAACAGATAGAAGAAACGCCAAATGCACAAGTCGTAGGTCAAATCCGATTGCGTTTTTCTACGGAAAAACGTAGACGGACTTCGGAAACTGATTCAACGCCTACTGAAACCATCCGTAGTCCATTAAGTAGTGTTAAGGCAATGTCAAAACCGTGTATGGCAAGCTGTAGGTTAAACGGACAGAAGACACGTCAAATCCGGTTGCGTTTTTCTACGGAAAAACGTAGACGGACTTCCGAAACTGATTCTACGCCTACTGAAACCATCCGTAGTCCATTAAGTAGTGTTAAGGAAATTCCAAGACCGTGTATGGCAAGCCGTAGGTTAAACGGACAGAAGACACGTCAAATCCGGTTGCGTATGTCAAATCCGGTTGCGTTTTTCTACAAAAACACGGAAACATACTTCGCAAATGGCTTCTATGCCTACTCAAACCATCCGTAAACGATTAGGTAGTCTTTAGGTAATGTCAAGAGCGCGTATAGCAAGCCTTAGGTCAAACGGATAGAAGAAACGCCAAATACACAAGCCGTAGGTCAAATCCGGTTGCGTTTTTCTACGAAAAAACGCAAACGGACTTCGGAAATGGCTTCTATGCCTACCGAAATCATCCGTAGTTCATTAAGTAGTCTTAAAGCAATGTCAAGAGCGTGTATGGCAAGCCGTAGGTCAATGGGTTTGAATGAACGCCAAATACACAAGCTGTAGGTCAAATCCTGTTGTGTTTTTCTACGGAAAAACGCAAACGGATTTCGGAAATGACTTCTATGCCTATTGAAACCATCCGTAGTCCATTAGGTAGTCTTAAAGCAATGTCAAGAGATAGTATGGCAAGCCGTAGGTCAATGGGTTTGAATTAACGCCAAATACACAAGCCGTAGGTCAAATCCGGTTGCGTTTTTCTACGGAAAAACTCAGACGGATTTCGGAAATGATTTCTATGCCTACAGAAACCATCCGTAGTCCATTAGGTAGTCTTAAAGCAATGTCAAGAGCGCGTATGGCAAGCCGTAGGTCAAATGGATAGAAGAAACTCCAAATACACAAGCCGTAGATCAAATAGGGAAATAGAAAGAGAGAGAGATAGAGAAGTGGAGAGCGAGACAGAGAGAGAGATAGGGAAATAGAAAAATAGAGAGAGAAAGAGAGATAGCGAGAGCGAGATTGAGAGAGAGAGAGAGAAAGGGAGATAGCCGTTGGATGTTGAAGAAACTATGGAACTAAAAGAGGCAAAGGGGTTTTGCCCGCTATATACATTGCCATGTACACCTGGGAGTGTACGTATGTGTCTACCCATATAGGATTTGACCAATAAAGACGAGATTTTGACCCGGTGGTCCTGATCTTCGTACACCTTTAGACCGAGGTGTACGGAGATTGGGCAAGACTAGAGAATGCGAGGTAGTTTACATTGTGAGGAGTATGTATATTAAAACAACATTCATAATCATTGTAGATGGCAACGTCATCAACTAACATGGAGGAAAAGATTGCATGCTCGTGCACGCTCTGCAAGTATCAAATCATGCGCAAGCGTAGGATATGTAATGAGCATGTGCACAAGTGTTTCGTACTTGTCTAGCGTTTTTGAATCTTTAGTCAGTGTACGGGTGGTCAGATGCAAGCGTCACTGCTTTGTTTAGGTACGTAATTTACAAAATAGATTTTCCGATTGCAACGGTGACGTGCTTGGAGAGCTTTTTAATTTAATGTCGCTTAAACAGGTTGTTGCGGGAGTCTATGACTTCATTAAACCAGCTCAAAATACATTCGAAGCTCAACTCTCACCTTTACACATAAAAGTCCTCTAGGGAGCAACAACAGCTCCGTCGTTGCTCTAAGAGACAAGCTTCCTCCTCAAAAATAGTTGGGCGGGGACATATAACAAGCCGTAGGTCAAATGGATAGAAGAAACGCCCAAAATACAAGCCGTTTTTTAAGTCCGGTTGGGTTTTTCTACGGAAAAACGCAAACGAACTTCATAAACGGCTTCTACGCCGTAGGTCAAATCTGGTTGCGTTTTTCTATTGAAAAACGCAAACGGACTTCGGAAATGGCTTCTATGCCTATCTAAACCATCCGTAGTCCATCTGTAGTCCATTAGGTAGTCTTAAGGCAATGTCAAGAGCGTGTATAGCAAGCCGTAGGTCAAACGGACAGAAGAAACGTCAAATACACAAGCCGTAGGTCAAATCCGGTTGCGTTTTTCTACAAAAAAATGCAGACGGTCTTCGGAAACTGATTCTATGCCTGTCGAAACCATCCGTAGTCCATTAGGTAGTCTTTAGGCAATGTCAAGAGCGCATATGGCAAGCCGTAGGTCAAACGGATAGAAGAAACGCCAAATACACAAGCCGTCGGTCAAATCCGATTGCGTTTTTCTACGGAAAAGAGGAACTTCGAAAACTGATTCTACGTCTACCAAAACCATCCGTAGTCGATTAAGTAGTTTTAAGGCAATGTAAAGACCGTATATGGCAAGCCGTAGGTTAAACGGACAAAAGAAACGTCAAATACACAAGCCGTAGGTCAAATCCGGTTGCGTTTTTCTACGAAAAAACGCAAACGGACATCGAAAATGGCTTCTATGCCTACTGAAACCATCCGTAGACGATAAAGTAGTCTTTAGGCAATATCAAGAGCGCGTACGGCAAGCTCTAGGTCAAACGGATAGAACAAACGCCAAATACACAAGCTGTATGTCAAATCCTGTTGCGTTTTTCTACGGAAAAACGCAAATGGACTTCGGAAATGGCTTCTATGCCTACCGAAACCATCCGTAGTTCATTAAGTAGTCTTAAAGCAATGTCAAGAGCGTGTATGTCAAGCCGTAGGTCAATGGGTTTGAATTAACGCCAAATACACAAGCCGTATGTCAAATCCGGTTGCGTTTTTCTACGAAAAAACGCAAACGGATTTCGAAAATGACTTCTATGCCTACTGAAACCATCCATAGTTCATTAAGTAGTCTTAAAGCAATGTCAAGAGCGCGTATGGAAAGCCGTAGGTCAAACGGATAAAAGAAACATCAAATACAGAAGCCGTAGGTCAAATCCGGTTGCGTTTTTCTACGAAAAAACGCAAACGGACTTCGGAAATGGCTTCTATGCCTACCGAAACCATCCGTAGTTCATTAAATAGTCTTAAAGAAATGTCAAGAGCGTGTATGGCAAGCCGTAGGTCAATGGGTTTGAATTAACGCCAAATACACAAGGCGTAGGTCAAATTCGATTGCGTTTTTCTACGGAAAAACGAAAATGGAGTTCGGAAATGGCGTCTATGCGTACTGAAACCATCCGTAGACGATTAGGTAGACTTTAGGCAATGTCAAGAGTGCGTATGGATAGCCGTAGGTCAAACGGATAGAAGAAACGCCAAATACACAAGCCGTAGGTCAAATGATGTTACGTTTTTCTATGGAAAAACGCAAACGGAATTCGGAAATGGCTTCTATGCCTACCGAAACCATCCATAGTCCATTAGGTAGTCTTAAGGCAATGTCCAGAGCGTGTATGGCAAGCCGTAGGTCAAACAGGCAGAAGAAACGTCAAATACACAAGCCGTAGGTCAAATCCGGTTGCGTTTTTCTATGGAAAAACGTAGACGGTCTTCGAAAACTGATTCTATGCCTACCGAAAGCATCCGTAGTCCATTAGGTAGTCTTTAGGCAATGTTAAGAGCGTGTATGGCAAGCCGTAGGTAAAACGGATAGAAGAAACGCCAAATACACAAGCTGTAGGTCAAATCCGATTGCTTTTTTCTACGAAAAAACGCAGACGGACTTCGGAAACTGATTCTACGCCTATCGAAACCATCCGTAGTTCATTAAGTAGTCTTAAGGCAATGTCAGGACCGTGTATGGCAAGCCGTAGGTTAAACGGATAGAAGAAACGTCAAATACACAAGCCGTAGGTCAAATCCGGTTGCGTTTTTCTACGAAAAAACGCAAACCGACTTCGGAAATGGCTTCTATGCCTACTGAAATTATCCGTAGATGATTAGGTAGTCTTTAGGCAATGTCAAGAGCGCGTATGGCAAGCCGTAGGTCAAACGGATAGAGGAAACGCCAAATACACAAGCCGTAGGTCAAATCCGGTTGTGTTTTTTTACGGAAAAACGCAAACGGACTTCGGAAATAGCTTCTATGCCTACCGAAACCATCCGTAGTTGATTAAGTAGTCTTAAAGCAATGTCAAGAGCGTGTATGGCAAGCCGTAGGTCAATGGGTTTGAATTAACGCCAAATACACAAGCCGTAGGTCAAATCCAGTTGCGTTTTTCTACGGAAAAACTCAAACGGATTTCGAAAATGACTTCAATGCCTACTGAAACCATCCGTAGTCCATTAGGTAGTGTTAAAGCAATGTCAAGAGCGCGTATGGAAAGCCGAAGGTCAAACAGATAGAAGAAACGCCAAATACACAAGCCGTAGGTCAAATAGGGAAATAGAAAGAGAGAGAGATAGAGAAGTGGAGAGCGAGACAGAGAGAGAGATAGGGAAATAGGAAAATAGAGAGAGAAAGAGAGATAGCGAGAGCGAGATCGAGAGAGAGAGAAAGAGAGATAGCCGTTGGATGTTGAAGAAACTATTGAACTAAAAGAGACAAAGGGGTTTTGCCCGCTACATGCATTGCCATGTAAACCTCGGAGTGCACGTATGTGTCTACCCATATAGGATTTGACCAATAAAGATGAGATTTTGACTCGGTGGTCCTAATCTCCGTACACTTCTGGACGGAGGTGTACGAAGATTGGGCAAGACTAGAGAATGCGAGGTAGTTTACATTGTGAGGAGTATATTTATTAAAACAACATTCATAATCATTGTAGATGGCAACGTCATCAACTAACATGGAGGAAAAGATTGCATGCTCGTGCACACTCTGCAAGTATCAAATCATGCGCAAGCGTAGGATATGTAATGAGCATGTGCACAAGTACGGAGAGTTTGCTAAAGAAACCGTACAGAATCTACGATACGACTCCTACGGAACGGGCATTGATTTTCGCGACATAGCACCTACATCTGAGAGAGAGAGAAAAAGGATTATGCGTGAAGGTCCGACCAATATAGAGCCAAGGATGGAAGCAGAAAAGGACTTACAGAGAGAAGACGATGGCATGGAGGAGATGCTGGATGCCTTCTTCCAGACAAGCGAGGAGAACGCTAACGAAGCAGCACTAGAAGCCATGCGCCTATCTCCTGAAGATATGTTGAGGAAGTTGGCACGTCAACCAATTTATGAAGACACCAAAATATCGACACTTCGTACTTGTCTGGCGTGTTTGAATCTTTAGTCAGTGTAAGGGTGGTCAGATGCAACCATCACTGCTTTTATTAGGTACGTAATTTACAAAAGAGATTTTCCGATTGCAACGGTGACGTGCTTGGAGAGCTTTTTAATTTAATGTGGCTTAAACAGGTTGTTACGGGAGCAACTTCTCCCGGCTGGCAATGAAATGCCCCCCTCTAGGCCAGACGCAAAGCAACTATTGACCTCAGTTTGCTTGGACTACAACAAGATTCATGCATGTCCAAATGATTGCATCTTTTTCGCAATGAATTCACAGATTGTCTGTCGTGTCCTAAGTGCGGAGCAATGCACTACAAACAAGATGCAGTTGGCGAGACAGTGCCAGCTAAAGTGTTGCGGCATTTCCCTATTATTCCTAGGATAAAAAGCATTCTACGAATAGATCCACTGACGCAACATTTAGGGTACCTGCTGATTCAAAGGCCTGGAGGCACATTGAAGATACCTGGCCACATTTTAAGAGTGAACCAGGCAATTTGCGTTTGGGCATGGCAATGGATGGAGTCAATCCATTTGGCTTGAGAAGCTCGTCATGGAGCACTTGGCCTGTGTGCCTTATCAATTACAACCTCCCGCAGTGGCTTGCCATCAAGAAAGGTTATTTGATATTAAGCTGGATTGTACCTGGTAAGTTCAAGGCAAAAAACATGGATGTTATCTAGCTCCACTAGTTGACGAGCTCCAGAAGTTATGGCATGGGATCGACATAGCAGATGCGGTTGAACCAGTAGGACAACAACATGCAAGGATCCATGGACTTCTTATGTGGACTATGCATGATTGACCAGGATACGGAGAAGCTTCTGGTAATGGTTCTTGATTTACAAAATTCTCGCTATTCGCAAGCACTTTGCCTTGGCCTGATTCATGCTTTAATATATGCAGGGCTAATAACTTCGAGATACAATGCATGTCCAATTTGCGGGTAGTCTTTGGATGTGCGCTATTCTGCCTCTCTTTGAAAGACAATTTATTAAGGCCGTTGATATCCGCATCATTATCGTCAATTTATACCTAGGGGGGGGACACCTATGGGGGGGGGGACGCCTATGGGTACGACGCCTGCTTCTCCCATCACGGCCGCTTCGACACCTAGGGGTGGGGCAGAGGCGGGTACGCCCTCATCTCCGTAGCACAGGTGCACTCGCCGATCTCGGCGATCGTCAGGTGGAGGTGGTGGTTGTTGTGGAGGAGGGTCCACAGATGCTTCGACCCCTCCTCGCTCACGACCCCCATCCTACCCAGGCACACCTCTCGACACACTTCTTGGCACACCTCGAACACCTTGGGGGGCACACGATCCTAGTGCCTCAAGCTCTATACTGTACGGGCAGATGGTTTTGTTGACATGGATAGAGTCGGGACTGAGATGAGACAGCGGATTCGCCAGCTCGCGGAGCTACAGTTTTCGACCAGCATTCTGACGTCTTGGGATCAGCAGGAAAAGGACAAAGTCACTTACATAGTGGAGACCATCCTGAGAGAGTACGAGCCTGCTCCGGGTTCTGACGTTGTTCCGAGGAGGTGGATCAAAGGTGTTGCATGAGACACCGTGAAACATCGACGAGATACAGCTCGAAAGGCTTTCAGGACCGGCTCGCCGAAGCCTTCAGGCATCCCACACGAGACGTGGTTGTAGATCAGGGAGGATGAGTGGACAACGGCCACGCGGTTCAGACAATAGCGTGAGGCCGCGCAGATACGACAGATGACCAGGGGGACATCTCATCTTGGCAATGGAGGCTTCGACACCTTTCGCTATGAGTTTGTGAGTTTCTAATCCAATCTTAACTATGGCATTTTTTAAAACGCGATGAATCATGTATTCTTATTACTCTGATTTTTGTATAAACGCAGAATCTTGTGATGCATCGAGCCCCGACACGTCAGGAGGAGTTAGATGGATATCGCAGAGGTATCTATGAAGTATTGAATGATCTTGATGCTTCAGGAGATCCTGTAGATTGGGCGGCCTTACAGTCTCGCTGATCGCTTGAGGTGAGACGTTAATATATGTGAGTTGATTTAATTAAGTAAGTATATGAGAAGTAATATCAATACTAATTTTGTGACTTGTCCTATGTGCAGATTGTGACGCCTAGTCATCAGTGGACCGGATTTTATATACATGCTTTGTGAGACACAGACATGCTTCTGTGTCTCCTTTTGTATAGACATATATATATGGTTATGATTATTGTTCATACAGTTATTGTTTTCCTTATGGTTATGGTTAGTGTACCCACAACTCGAGGCTTGCGCACTGAGAATAGCTAGCTACTGCTGACTCAGTTTCGCATGCTTGGCGTTACACTCAAGCTCGGATGGCTGTTGGGCGCCTCGATGGCTACAAATGGAGGTAAAATGGATGTGCCACATGGCTTGCTGGCTACGCAACGAAGACAGCAGGGAGGGGAAAACAAGGAGAGAAAGGACGGGGCTGCAGGGATTTGTTGCCACGTGGAACTTTCTCCTATCTCTTTAATATAGATATAAGATAAGATAGATTAAAATGACAAAACCAAGCATCCAACATGTCATGATTTGATACAAGTGCTATGATTTGATACAAGCGCTATGTGTCATAATTGTCTTGTCTAACTCAATCTATATTAAAATGACAAACTCAAGCATTCGACATGTCATCATTTGATCAAAGTGGCATACGTTATTCAATTTGTTAAATAAAATCAAAATTTCTTTTATTTACATTCAATGTCTCTCTCATCAACCATTGTGAATCCCCTCTCTCTTGTAAGTCCACTGAAATAAAAACTCCATGGATAAAAACCTTTTGTCTATGTATTGGTTGAGTTGGTGGACGGTGTACACTGTTCATTAGTAAAGTGTCATAATAGTGGTGGTCCGTGGAGATAGGAAACCATAGTCATAACACACTAAGACCAAACATAGAGCAAGCATACAAGTTGGCTTATTGGGGAAGGTTTTTCATGACAGTTCTCTCTTTATGATTCATGTACTATAAATATGAAAAATATAATACTATAGAATACAAAGGGAGTTTTTTTTTTCAAAACTCACAATTGTGAATGAATTATATTGAGCAGCCCAAAAAATTACAAGGTTTTGTCATGCTCATGTTAAGCCATGACAACATCCAGGGATCATAATTACAACGGCTATTAGGGTAGCCACTCCTACCACCCCGCCTCCACGTCCTTGATACCCAATGTCCATACTCTTGTCATTCTGAGATCTTTAATTATCGATGGCCAAGATTTTCCCCCCTCCCAGGTATTCCATCTGCTGACAACAAGGCACAAGTAGTCCTAGACCAATTCTCTGAGTGCTACTTGCACTCGAGTGCCCATATTAGCACTTTGCTTTCCTGTATAATTTCTGCGAAGCTTGCCACCTCAAATCCTCCTTCAAAAACACAATGTTTCCTTGTTTGCCATACATTATGAAAGAAGAAGTATGTGACGATCTGAGTGTTGACGAGGAGTGCAGGACTACTTGATTTTTACCTCCAAAGAATAGGTCAGTCTTGAAAAACCTAATTTTCCATGTTCTCTAGACCCACTTGCATACTTTCCCTGTGAGGCCTTTTATAGCTGGGCAATCCATGAAAAGGTGGGCCAGATCTTCACTAGTCAACTTGCACCCCAAGCATCGATCTCACCCAATCTCTCTCTCTTGAATCTTCACCCCCATCGATAGAGCACCCCAAATAACCTTCCATAAGAAAACCTTCATGTACTGTGGAAGCTTTGGCTTCCATATGTTCTCCATTATATGCTCCCACCTTTCCTTCGGCAATTGCCTTTTCCGTAGCTTAGTAAGGGGGCTATAACAATTCTTCTTTTGCATCATTGTCTGATAAATGATTTTAGTATGGGGTTTCCACAAAAGACTATTTCTGGGCCATTTCTAGACTTTCCAGTCCAACTCCGAGTCACAGATTGGCATCACTAGAGTGTCAAGTTCTTTCATCACTTTGTGGACAAGCAAGACCTTCAAGCTATTAAGTTGGTACTGGGCAATCATAAGGTCAATGGTTTTCCAACTCTTGTTGACACTGTCCCAGAAGTGCTCAAGTCGGATCAGACCCTTATTATTCAGCTTCCTTGCTGTCTCAATCCAATATGGACCCATGCAGAAGCTTGTTGTGCCAAATTTTTTGTTTCGTTGCGAGACAAAGGAAGTTTCTTAAAGGGCCATAATAGTGGTAGAGACATGAAGTCATAGTCCTAACACATTGCATATTGAGGAAGTGTCGCTATAGCTGAGAAGAGAAGAAACTATAGTCCTAACACACACTACAAGAGGTTGTGTGTACTTGTGACGTTTTTAGCGACAGAAATACATTGGGTTTTTATACTCCCCGACGTCGCTAGGATCGTCGCTAAGACTGTCGCTAATAGTGTCGCTATATGCGTCGTTAAAGTTGTCGCTATATAGAAACACATATAGAGACGCTTATAGCAACGGTTACACGCTACCTATAGCGATGCTCATAGCGATATTGGAGAGCCTTATATAGCGACGCTTATAGCGACACTCGAGAGTAAAAATTTTTGGGTGGTAGGGAATTCAACCATATTGAATGTTTCAATGATAGAGTAAACCTAAATCAATCCAAGATAAACCCAGATTCACCTCTGAAAGAAAGTGCAAGGTATAGACCCAAAGTAGTCACCCACAAGACAATATAACCATTAACTCCATCATCCATAGTATTGTTTGCAGAATAAAAATACAAAACTGACAAAAGTAAATTGATGAAAGTAAATCAATGACAATTGTGCACATCATAGGCAAAATCATCACTTTATTGTTAAGCTTTGCAAATGTAATAGTTACAACACCATTGTCATTATTGAGAAAATATACATGGGTTTTCAATAGTTACAAAAAGATGCATACACGTCATCTCATTATACATGCTATGACAAAAGGAAACTAATGCTATCTACTACGGCTAGATTGATGTCGTCTAATCAGACGTCTCATTGTGTCCAAGTGGCGTATCTGTCGGATTCTGCAGGAAAAAACAATAAGACTTTCTGTAAGTATAAACATATAATTTACAAAACAATACAACAAATAGAAAAGAGTAAACCCTAATACTAACCATGCCACCGCGAGAACTCAGAATGTCCATCAGGGCATTTAAGCCCTTTCTGCTTGCGTACTCGTTCTCGTACGGTGCAGGGTCACTTCTTGTCATCGACCCCACTGTTCAAAACATACAAATAATCCATTATGTTTGAATTTAAATGTACAAATAGACGTAACTACCAAACCTAAAGAGCAATGCAAAAACACTTACAAAATCGGTCTTAAATGATGCCCACCCTCCGCTCCCCAAGTGGTGCGAGCTCCCTGCCTCTACTCGCACTTTGGTTGCCTCCTTTTGTTGCTTCCACTTGTCAGGATTCTCGCGCGCTGCTTGCTTCGCATTCTTCCAATCTTCTTTGGCCAGCCAATCTGGTCTGTTTCACCCATGCTTTATTGCTTTTTTCACTTCAGAACTCTTGTGCTTGCAGTATTCTGGCATTCAAACCTTCATCAGGTCTTCATTGGAGCGCTCATCCTGAGTTGACACGGGAAACTCATCATGCAGCATGTTGATGACTCTGTCTTTTAATTCACTTGGCACTTCACTCCAGGTGTTTAGTATGTAGTTTCTAAACACCTGAGAGCAAAGACCGCGCATGCGCGAGATCACCTTCTTGTCTTCATCATCCAAGATGATGCCGCCGCTGATATCGATGGAGTATGGCAAGCCCTCTCGCTTGTGATGCGTGCACCTTGGTGTCTCGGCAGGGGTCTCTAGCGGCGTGTCTATGTGACATATGCTCTATATCCGCTTGTTTTTGAAGCCCTGCATGTATACACATGACAATAGATAAGCTCGAAAAAAACCAAGATTTACAGTGTTTGAGTTTGAGTGTAAATCACCTGAGCATTCTGTTAGTCCGGGATAGTCATGCATGGTCTACATTAGAATGCCTCTGATCAAAGTATTCCGTCCACCTGTGTGTCGGTTCATATCCACCACTTCTATGCCAGTCCATAATTGTTGTAGCTCTTCCAATAGTGGACGAGGATACACATCCATATTCTTCACTTTATACCGCCCTAGCACAATCAAGCTTAGCCACAGGTGACCCTTCTTGGTACTCAACCACGAGGGAATGTTGTAGTTGACGATAACAATGGGCCATTCATTGTAAGATGTTGATCTCTAACCAAATGGATTTACTCCATCCATAGCCAGGCCTAGGCGCAAATTTCTCTCTTCCTTGGCAAAATCATCTATATGTTTCCAGTCCACGCAATCTGCAGGAATCCGTAGCACACCATCCAAAGATTTATTCTCCTCATGCCATGATGCTAGGGCGGCCATGGACTTACATTCGAAGAAATTCTTAATGCGAGGAAGCAGAGAAAAATGTCGTAAAACTTTTTGTGAAATTTTTATTCCGTGGAGATCTACTCGAAATCTCTCAGAATCACATTTCCGACACTTCTCCATGTCTATGTATTCCCCTTTGAAAAGAATGCAGTCGTTAGGACAAGTGTGAAACGAATTGTAATCCATCCCCAAGTTTTGCAAGATCTTTCTTGCTTCCTCTCTGGAATCTGGCATCACATTATTAGCTGACAGTATGTACTCTTTGAGCAATCTACACAGCGAAAAAAATGCGGTACACTTGTGTAAGTAATCTATCAGATCATTATACATCTAGAGTTTTTTATTAAAGTAAACACATTGTAATAGATCACCTGAAAAACGCTGTGATGCTAGTGTCACTCCATCCAACCTTTGCCTGCATGTTGGGAAGAACCAGGAGCGCCTTCAATCTAGACAGATGTGCTCCATCATACAATGGTGTATCGGCTTCACTTTTCATATCATCATAAATAAGCCTTTCTAAATCCATGATCATCTCGATCATTTCATCGATCTCGGGCTCAAACATTGCCTCGTTGGGAATGTAGTCTGGATGATCATCCTTCAAGATGTCAGAGGCTACACCTTGTGGCCTCACGTATGCTGCTTGACCAAAGTGCCTGCAAATACGTCTATTGGGTTGCAAGATTGCTGCCTGTTGGCTAGCGTCATAGTCTGACGAGTTATAATTGGCAAAAACTCGATCTATAATAGATGGATCAAACTCACCAAATTCACGAACGTGTTGCAAAGAAACGCATCTTGTCCGTCGCACAGCATGCTTGCATTGATTACAAGGACATAAGGTCCTTGTTGAGAGATAGGTGTTTCGGTTGGACAGCCCCACATCCTCGTCACTACTCATAATGAAGGTAAAAAAACTTATAACCTAGACATAAATTTAATCTTCTATTGGAATCCTCCGTCTTTATTCTCTCTCTCTCTCTCTCTTTGTTCACACTGTAAACTACCTCACATTCTCTAGTCATGTCCAATCCCCACACACCTCAGTCTAGAGGTGCACGGAGATCAAAACCACCGGGTTATAATCTCGTTTTTATTGGTCAATCCCTATATTGTACGAGAAATCTACACACCCACGTTTACATGATAGTGCATGTAGTGGATAAAACCCCTTTGCCTCTTCTCTAGCTGTAGCAATTCACAGCATCTTAACATCTCTTCACATCAGATCTTTGTTCGAGAGATTACTTAGCACATTACATGTTGGCGTCCAATCTGAGTATCATGCCATTGAAAGCTTTTCAACTTAAGGTCGCATCTGTAGAGAGGAAGAGAGGGATCACCGTTCGCCTAACTCTAATTTCTTTACCGTAATCCCAAAGGTAGACTTTAATAATAAACTAAATCAAAAATCTAATCTTAAATCTAACCTAATTGAACATATGGTGATTTGCGACTAATTGAATATGGTTAGTGTGTGAGTTAATAGGTGTCAGATTTTGATGGGAATAAACATATTGTTGTGTAACTAGTGTTTGTTCTTTGGGCAAAGCTTTCATTGACATGCACTAAAATCTAACATAAATCTAATATAATCTTAAATCGAACATAAATCTAGATCTAATCTAATCTTAAACTCAAAATAAACCTAAATCTAATCTAATCTAAAATCTAACCTAAACATAAATGTAATATAACTTAAATCTAAATCTAATCTAGTTAATCTTAAATCTTGTCTTAATCTTAAATCTAAATCTAATCTAATCCTAAACTCAACATAAACATAAATCTAATCCAATTTTAAATCCTAAACCTAAATGTAATCTAACTTAAATCTAACGTAGCTAGCTAATCTTAAATCTTGTCTTAGTTTTAAATCTAACTTAATTTTAATCTAACGTAAATCTAAATCTAACCTAATCTTAAACTTTACATAAACATAAATCTAAATGTAATCTAACCTAATCTAAAATCTAATTTAAATCTTAACTTAATCTTAAGTCCAACATAATTTTAAATTTAGCATAAATTTTAAATATAAGTTAAATGTAATCTAAGTTAACCTTAGATCTTAATCTAACCTAATTTTTATTAAATATAATTTTCAATCTAACCTAACCCTATCTTAATATAACATTTCATTTCATATTCTCTACTTTTTTAATCTATCTCTCTCTCTCTCTCTCTCTCTCTCTCTCTCTCTCCCTCTTTCTCTTTCTCTTCATTTTCTCCTCTCTCTCTCTCTCTCTTAGTGTGTGTGTATGCATTCTTTGTTTATGCATGGGTGTGTGTGTGTGTATGTGTTTTTTGTTTATGCATGTGTGCTCTCTCAGTCTCTCTTTCTCTCTCTCTCTCTCTCTCTCTCTCTCTCTCTTTCTTTCAAAGACACAATGTGTGTGTGTGTGTGTGTGTGTGTGTGTGTGTGAGAGAGAGAGAGAGAGAGAGAGAGAGAGAGAGAGAGAGAAAGAGGGAAAGGGAACATGAGAGAGAGGAGAGGGAAGGAGCATAGTTGGCTCTCCTTCCTCTCCTCGTGTGTGTGTGTGTGTGTGGGGGGGGGAAGAAAGAGAGAGAGAGAGAGAGAGAACGCGGGTTACCTCTTTCGCTTGAGCGTCGAAAACTCAGATTTAAGATCTGAGTTTCTGGCACTCTCGGTTTATTTTTTACTCCTGTCGGTGTCGCTATAGACGTCGCTATGCAACAAAGAAAATAGCGACGTCTATAGTGACGCTCATAGAGACACCGTGGATTTTCACTTTTGAGCGTCGCACTGCAAGCGGCACTAATGTGAAGTACTTCTTGTAATGACACTAAGAACAATCTTGGCAAAGAGAAACAACAGATGTTGGCTTATGGGTGAGGATTTTGATGATAGGTCCCTCTTTAAAATCTATTGCAATCCTAGATAAATGTAATATAAGAGAGTATAAAGGCAATCTCTTATGCACCAAATAAACACATAGGAAAAGGACCAAGTTTGGAGAAGCTCAAGAAAAGAATATATATGAAACTAGCACAAGTTTCTAGAACAATCAATGAATCAAACAAAGGAACCCCTATGTATAAGGCTCGTACCTTCCTCACCGGAGATAAGGAAATTGCATGCCAAAAAAACTGATATATATAAATAATGACGCTACTCCTCATACCAAGTATAATGTATATGCGCATGATAAAAAATATATAGGGAAAACAAAGATAAATTTCAAGGAAGATGAATCAACTACCACCCCAAAAAATAGGAATGAGGGAAATTTGGCAAATCAATTTTGGCAACAAGGTCACATGTAGTGGTACCGGAAGAAGATGTGGACAACACATTATAGATTCAAGAAAGATAAGTTGAAACTATCTTTTAAGGGGTATAAAAACCTCCTCATTGTCTAAGGGAATGGTTCTAGTTTTCCTTGGAGCATGTTCTATATTAGTGTGTTACGGCCAATAACATTCAACCTAAGCCATGTCCTTCGTTGATAGCATGGCCAATAAATGTGGGAGTTAATATCATAGATGAAGAGGTGTAATCATTTCTTGAGTGTGGAAATCAATGGAGAATAAATTTGTAGATGGCTAGCCAAGTTAATATTGGAAGATCCTTTTCCATTCCCACACCTACAGAAGGTGAAAGCTTGATCAACCAATGAGAATGGCATGTTGTATTCTCTCGGTTTTAATGCATCAGATTCACGCAAAAAGCAAAATAGGTGCCCAAAACGTTCTTTTTAAGTTCAATTAAATGGAATATTGAAAGATCCTTAGATTCACTCAAAAAGCAAAATAGGTGCCCAAAACGTTCTTTTTAAGTTCAATTAAATGGAATATTGAAAGATCCTTAGGCTGAGAGAAAGGCAAAAGCAAATGGGAAACTTTTCCTTTATTGTTTTTTGGGTTTTTTTTTTTGGGGGGGGGGGGGGGGGGGGTTTGTTTATGCAGCGACCACAAGACAAGCCAACGGGAGGGTGTGCGAGTTGGGGTGAGGAGGATAGTTGTCACGCTAGCCAAGACGCGATATTAGCTTTGTTTTTGTTTAATTTCCCCATTCATGGTTGTGAGCCTATCTCTCAAATTTTGAAAATCCTAGAATGCCCTTATATCTATTTTGGTTGGATTCTCGCAAAAAATGCAAATATGTTTAAAAATAATGACCAATTCATCACCAACCCAAATTTTAGTTTTGGCATCTTGTATGGTAGACAATCACTCTTCTTATGAAAAGCTCAACAAAAAATTAATTTGGGAGAAATTTACTCTCACAATCAGGGGTATATTCGGAATTTTTTAAAATTTGAAGGGCATTTTGGGAATTTACGACAACATACAGGGGGTGTTTTGGGAATTTTTTAAATTTGAGGTACATTTTGGGAATTTCCACAAATCAGAGGAGAACGTCTGTAGGACCTCTTTGCGCTTTGCTTTCCAGGTGTCTCGTCGTGCAGGGAGGGATAGATAAACAGAGTGCAGGGTGCTGAGAGGCATAGGCACACAGCGAGGTGCGGCTGTAGACATCCATCGCGATGTAGTGGCTCTCTCTATCTCTCGTCGTGCTATCCTGCTTCGCATGGCTGCAATGGAGAAGCACCATTCCTTGAGGGGAAAGGACCATGGTGTAGGAAGTGCTATGCAACGATCCAAGGAAAGGGGGTCAAGGAGCGCACATGTGAGGAGTGCAGCCAGTCGACGAGGATTTCATCGTGCCATGGTTTGCTAATGGTGCGATGCCTGGCGGCCTTGCAAGAGAGATACGAGGAGGGAGAAATGCAGGTGATCACTGATGGTGCGAGTGGTTGTGCCGAGAGCAGAGACAAAAGCCAATTGTGCAAGCATTTTTGTGTCGAGGCAGACGTTGTTAGGAGTTTTTTGGAAGAAGTGATTGTGCATATGTACATACACATGCATGGTGCATCAAATAAAGAATTGCCCATTTTCCAGAGCCAGGTGGTTACGTGGGGCCCACATGTGTATAGGTAGGGCAACATGTACATAGTGCATCGATTCTCACTATCTCCAGTACCAGTGTGTTTTTTCTATAATAATGAGGAGTTGGTAGCACGTAAAACTTTCCGAGGAAGCTATTCGCAGGACGATGACATGAAGTAAGCATGTGCATTAGATGACATCCAGTGGCGTCAGGATGTCGAATGGGGTCAATAATTGCACGTGGGTAAGCGAGGACACAACGTGGGTGTTTTCTTGTGATAATTACACAAAAAGGTCATCATGAGAACTGTATTTGGGGGCCACTTCATGTGGTTGCGGGATGCATTATTGGAAAAAGTTGAGTGCCGGGTGTGCGGATGGATGTAGAAGGGTGACAAAAATGCACTGCGTGGCCAGTTTTTGGCCTGTTTGGGGTGCGTTTGAGGTCAATCAAAAGGCGAAAGATGCCCAAGGGAGTAAGTGAAAGGTGGACACTAAAAAACTTGGGAAAAAGACCAGAAAAACATGGAGAGAAGAGGAGGAACAGACGCAACTGAGTTTTTGCTGTTTTTGGAGAATGTTTTGGCCATAAACTGCTCATCCGAGGTCGGATTTGAGCACTTTGATATTGTAGACTAGGGTTTTTGGCCGTTCTGAACGCAATGGCACTGCCCATTTTGCCAAATTTATCTTTTTTTCTTGCTTTTTTGGCTGTGTAAGTTTGTCCTGTGAGCGAAGCCTCTGTTCAAATTTGTGATTGTATTTGGCATATTTCATCCATATTGTGTGAGCTATTTGCCCCATTGGTGTTGGCCCAAGCTCATTGTATCTAAACATTAGAAATATTCCTCTTTTGAGATGAGTTTTTTTTATGTGTGTCTCTGTGTTGAGTGGGAAAATGAATAGTCTCTCTTCTCTCACTGCATTGGTGTGTTCCTTGTGTCGGCCAGGTGGGTTGAGTAAGCCGAGTGGTGCCCCATAGTGTGCGATTGTATCATCCCAAGAGTGTGTGTCGAGTCATTACAAAGGCGTTGTGTGTGTTTCCATCCCGCTGAAATTCTTTTGATGCCCCCACGGAGGATCTTCTTTGAATACCTTCAGCTTGGGGAGTACAGATTGCAGATTACAGGTTACAGATACAGCTACAGGTACAAGTATAGGTACAGGTACAGGTACAGGTACAGTTATAGGTACAGGTACAGGTGATTCACACAAGTACAGGTGATTCACACAGGTACAAGTAGCTGCAGTAGAGTGATACACTGGTAAGTGGGAGTCACTTGTAGTTGTCATGGGTATGCATCATTTGACGCCTGTTTGAGTGCATTGTCTAGTATTGTATGTTACTTGTGAATACTGCATTTGTACGCCTTTGTGGAGCCATACTTGGTTTTATTTGGTAGTCCCAACTATTTTTGAAACTTGGCTATATGAGATTTTCATAAGCTTTCGTGAGAGGGTCGATAGCATGAGGTTTTATTGAGCTGGGGGAATTCTCAAATGTGAGGTCCTTTCGATGATAGAGGTGGCTAGAGCACCCTTTTTGTGACCTCGGCCCATAGGCTATGTACTAGCGATTCCTACTTGATGCTTGAGTTCTATTGTTGGCAGGTTATGCATACATATACAGTCTATATTTTGGGTTCTTACTGCTCTACTTCAGGGGAAACTCTGCCAAAAATTTCCAAGTTGTGATGGCTGGTTTTTTGGTCTTTTGAGCCATTTATGTTGTTATGCTGCTGAAATTCTGGCAAAATCAGAGGATAAGTCAGGTGTGCCTTCTTGGGAGCTGCATGGTTGGCTTTAATGGATGATCAAAATAGACCTCAATTCACTCCTTTTCATTTAACACAAAGAATCCAGATAAATGTTCATGTGTCCAGGAATATTTTTTTCTAGCAGTGCATAGCGTTTACGTTTGGGCCAAGACGTTTAAGAGAAATACTGGAATCCCCTTTGCCTGTTGTAAAATCCGATGATAAACTATGAAAACTGATTTGATGTGCATGTGTTTGTCCTTATCTAAAGACGAGCTCCATTGAAGTTTTGGGGATTGAGTCAGTAAAAAGTTAGGTTCTTACACGTGTCTTAGAAGGGTTCTCAAAGCATTGAAACTTGGGTAGCCATGGATTTCTCTTATCCGGAATTTCATGGAAGAAGTGATGAAGATGTGGAAGAATTTTTGAAAAAGATGGAGGTTGCCTCCATTAGTAATCATATTCACGATCCTGCACAGATATTATATCTTCTCCAAATTTGTTTGAAGAGTGGTGCACGAGTTTGGTCCAAAGCATTTGAAGAGGAGTTGCGTGCGACGAATCCACCTGTGAGATTAAGTTGTGACAATCTAAGGCATGGATTGGAAGTGGAGTTTGTGAAGACAGAATATCTTGACAAAGTGTGGCAAGAAGTACAGGGTTTGGTACAAAGGGAAGGTGAGCCAGTAGATGCGTACATACATAAGTTTTCAATGGCATGGGAGCGGATGTGCAAGGCCTTAGCAACACAGGTACCTCCACCTGACATGATGAAGAAGGACAGGTTCTTGGCTGGTCTTTGGGAGAATATACATTGGAGAGTGGAGCTAAAGAATCCTAGGATATATGAAGATGCATTAGATGTAGCGAGGAACAAAGAGTGGAAGCTTAGAAGAATGAGTCAGCTAGAAGTAGAGTCTTTGCCCAGGAGGTCTGAGTTTCAACCTATGGATTCTTTGCAAGGTTGCATGCCAGAGGTTCATCATGAACCAATGGTTTTTGTTACTCCTCAAGTTATGCCAGTAGTGGTCACTACAGTAGTGCAAGATGATGGGCTAAGGCAAGACATGAGGCAAGTGGTAGATTTAATGAAGAATCTCAGCCTAAACATGCTAGGTAATGTGGGAAATAATCGAGGTTGGGGGAGGTTTGCAAATCAGCCAGGAGGTGAAGCAAGACCCAGAAATGGTATTGGACAAAGCAATGGTAGAGCCTGGAAGCAGACTCCCACATGTTATAGTTGTGGAGAGTTGGGCCACATCAGCCTGCAATGTGATAAGCCACCAAGGATGGGGGGAGACATGTATCCATTTCCAAGACAGGTGCTAGCTAGGTCAAATGATTATGGCATCAAAATTAAGGGAGAAGAAGGAACCAGTGGATTAACCCGGGAGGAAAAGGGAAAGACAAAATTGATAAGTGTGGTCACCTTGGAGAAGGCAAGAGCTGGAGGATACATTAGTGATGCCTATTGGGAAGAGGACCACACATGATAAGGAAGGAAGAAATGCCCAGGTCCTAGCAAGAAGAAGGGAAAGAGCCATGAAGGCGAGGATGTCAAGGCCAAGAGGAAAAGAAGGGCTCGTCGCAAGTTTCATGTTTCAGATTTTTCACTAGGGAATGGGCAATTAATCTATGACTTGAAGGAGGATCTGACAAGCAGGAAAGCAAATGCTATTTTTGGGCAGCTTATAGAGATGGTGCCTAAGCTAAAGCGATAGTGGAAGAGGATGGTTAATCCAATGTAGAAAGAGCGAGAGAGAGATTTAGTGAAGGTGTTGGCGATGGATGAGTTACCAAACATTTACCCAATAATAGATGTGTGGCACAAAAGAAAAAATACGGGACAAGGTTATGTGGATGGTGGAGCCCAAATATGTGTCATAACACACTCATGCATTGAAAAGATGGGTCTTACAGTCACTGGGGTGTCAGGCTTTCGGATCAGATTGGCAAACCATCAGAAAGTAAAATGTTTGGGTGTTTTAAAGAGCTTAGAAGTGGAGGCGTATGATGAAAAGGTAGTGGTTGATTTTCATGTGATGCTAGCGGGGTTGAGAGTATATCCTATTATACTGGGCAGACCATGGTTACGTGCAGTGGGAGTTGTTCAAGACTGGAGACATGGTACGATTAGCCTCTATGTAAAGATAGGTGCCAAGAAGCTATATAATATGGACACAAGGAAAGTATTGGAAGAGCTTTATGAAGATGAAGATGAGTCTAGTGATGAAGACTATTCCACAGCTGATGAGGACGGTGATAGTACTGCCAACAGTGATGAGGATGTTGATGTTGCATTTCTTCTAATGGAAAGAAAAATCTAGGATTCTGGTTTAGTTGCATTTGCAAATGAGATTGAAGATGAAAGTGAAGGCCTCATGAAGTGAATGAAGGGTTGATGCAAACCAAGGTTGAATTGTCAAAGAAGCAGGAATTGATGACACAAATGATCAGTGGAGACCTCTTAGCTATGGAGAAGGAGATATATTTGCATGTGCTGGCTAGTTTTCTTGATTTGTTCATTACTTCATATGAAGAGATTAGAGGGTACAAAGGAGAAGAGATGCATATAGAGCTGAAAGAAGGTGCTAAGCTAGTGTGACAAAGGCTAAGAAGGATGGGTCAAGAGAAAATGGAAGCCTTGCGGGAAGAGGTGGACAAGATATTGAAGGCAGGGTTCATAGTCCTAGTCGAGACCACAGACTGGGTGAGTCCAGTAGTAGTCAGCCCAAAGAAGGATGGGAAGTGGAGGATTTGTGTAGATTTTAAACCCTTAAATGCAGCCACTAAGAAGAACCCATATCCTCTTCCATTCATCAATCAGATCTTGGATTCAGTGGAAGGTTATGAGAGGCACACTGTGTGTGATGGTTTTTCAAGCTATTTTCAATTGAAGATTGCTCTTAAAGACCGAACAAAGACAACTTTCATTACGCCATGGGGTTGTTAATGCTACACGGCATTGCCAGTTGGGTTAACAAATGGACCATTCTTCCATCAAGAGAGAGCAAATTGGATATTGGCACCATTCAGTAGGATTGACGACTTCTGTGTCTACAGCAGTAGGATTGAACACCATGACAAGCTGCGAATGGTATTGGCTCGATATGGCGGACAACTAAATCCAAAGAAATGTCATCTAGCACAGCCAAGGGTGAAGTTATTGGGCCATATGGTGTCAGAAAATGGCATTGAGGTTGATCCAGACAAGGTTAAGTCTATTATTCTTCTTCCATCACCTACGAGTACAAAGCAATTGGCAACCTTTATACACAAAGTGAAGTACATGGCGCGGTTTATTCCATTGTCTTCACAACTCCTTTCTCCATTACAACAAGTCAAAAAGAATGATCCATTGCAATGGGATGACAAGTGTGAAGAAGTGTTTCAAGAGGTGAAAGATGTGTTACGGGCGTTGTTAGCCATGCAGGCTCCTGATTGGGAGCAAGTGTTTTATGTAAATCCATCAGTAGGGGATGATGCCATTGGAGCCATGCTATTGCAAAAGGGGAAGGGCAGCCATTATATGAGGCAAATGTATTGTGCAAGCCGAGTGAAGTTGTTAGCAGAAAGGAAATTGTTGGAAGTAGAGCTAGTGATGGCGAGTGTAATATTTGCCTGTCGACAATTTCGTCATTACTTGCTGCCAAGACCTTTTGTTTTCTTAATGAGTTACACCTTTTTTCCACAGTTAATTAATGGCACTAAAATATCAAATGTGGTGAAGAAATGGGTAATTGAGCTGCAAGAGTTTGAGTTCTCTTTTTTAGTGGAAGACAGTACAAGAGTTACCCTAGCTAATTTGTTGACTTACAAGGAGAATCCCCTTCTTGTTAAGGAAGAGGTGGTGAAAAGGTTTGTTGAAGAAGTGCCATAGATCAGCAATGCACATGTGTTGTTCTTTGATGGCTCATACAGGAAGAGCCATGATGCGGCTTTAGGGGGTATAGCACTTTATGATCCAGAGGGGAAGCTAGTATGCAAGAGAGGGTTCAAATTGGATGCACATAGAAACAATGAGGCTGAATATGATATGTTGGAAGCCAGATTACACATTTGTTTGAAGCATGGGATTAGAAGGTTGAGCATAAATGGTGACGCTTTGTTAGTTGTGAAGCAAGTGTTGGGTGTGTGAAAGAGCAAGAACACCTCATTGAAGGAAATCTGTTTTAGAATTAAAGGCTTGTTAAAAAAGTTCGAAGCATGGAGCATCAGACACATCGGACGCGCTCTAAATGGAGAGGCACATGAATCAGCTCAAAGCATGATTGGGGAGCTATTTGTGTTGAGGACCAATTTACCTCTTTATCATGGCCGGGAAAGCTCAAGAAAAGGAGTTTTTGCTAACAAGAATCATTCCGAAGGACACTCACAAGTCTAAGAATTATGGTTTTGCGCGTAGAGGATCCATGTACATATTTATTGGTGATGTATTGTACATGAAAGGGGCTGATATTTTGTTGAGACATGTACCTTGGCGGGAGGAGCTTTATAGAGTGTTGGAAGAGAATTATGAAGGTGCATGTGGTGGCCGGTTTGCTCTAAAGGTCACCTTGCATAAGATCTTGCAAGAGGGGTATGTATGGCCTAGTTTACATAAGGATGTTCACCATTGGTAGGTCTTGCAATAGATGTCAAGCATTTGGGAAGAGAGTGTTGAAGCTAGAGCTACGAAAAATCATTATGGCGTTTGATGTGTTTGAAAAGTGGGGGATTGATGCAATAGGCCCGTTACCTATCACAAGGAGGGGCAAAAGCTATATTTTGACTGCAGTGGACTATCTCTCTAGATGGGCAGAGGCTATAGTAGTTAAACAAATCATTGCAAAGGATGTGGCAAAATTTGTGGTACGATGAAATATGTTGCAAGTTTGGGGTGCCACTGGAGCTACTTTCGGATAAGGGGCCAAGATTAGAGCTAAACTATTAGACTTTTTATGCACGAAGATGAAGATTAGGCACCAACATACAACTCATTATCCACAATGTAATGGCCTAAATAAAAGATTCAATGGTGAGTTGGTACAAATTCTTTCGAAAGTGATAGAGCACCAAGGAAAGAATTGGGATTTGGATTGCCTAGTGCATTATGGGCTATGGAAGTAGAGTTGACCTGCAGTCAAGATGTTGGAGAAGTTTCTTGGGCAATCTAGTGATGCATTCAAAGAGAGACTCTTACAATTACAAGAGGTTCAACTCGATAGGATGAGCGCATTGGAATATTATGGACGGATGCAAGATAAGGATTTAGAAAAGATAAATGAATAGGTCAAAAGTAAGGGTATCAAGAAACATGACTTGGTGTTGTGCTACAAAATTAAGATGGAAAAGACATTCCAAAAGAAGTTTCAAATTAAGTGGGAAGGCCCTTTCAAGGTAGTTGA
This sequence comes from Adiantum capillus-veneris, assembly GCF_014529385.1. Taxonomy (NCBI): domain Eukaryota; kingdom Viridiplantae; phylum Streptophyta; class Polypodiopsida; order Polypodiales; family Pteridaceae; genus Adiantum; species Adiantum capillus-veneris. The sequence goes on from NC_140934.1 coordinate 65,930,590, forward strand.
GTGTTTTCTGAATGGTACATATCAATTGGCTAACCTGGATGGGATTCTACATAAGTCAAGGGTAAATGGATTGTATCTTAAATTGTGCTAGATTGATGATGGTGGAGCAAGATGAGCTGTCTACAGAACAAGTAATGTATGTGAGGGATGAGGCGACCTGTGACGCAGCGAGTCTCATATCTCTTTTTGTTGTTCCTGATCATGAATGATCTAGCAGGCTAGGGGATGGGAAAATTATGTTAGGATGTTTTTTGGAAGAAGGGATTGTGCATATGTACATACAAATGCATGGTGCATCAAATAAAGAATTGCCCATTTTCCAGAGGCAGGTGGTTATGTGGGGCCCACATGTGTACAGGTAGGACAACATGTACACAGTGCATCGATTTTCACTATCACCAGTACCAGTGTGTTTTTTCTATAATAATGAGGAGTTGGTAGCATGTAAAACTTCACGAGGAAGCTATCCACGGGCCGATGACATGAGATAAGAAGGTGCGTCAGATGACATCCAATGGCGTCAAGAGGTTGAATGGGGTCTATAATTGCACGTGGGTAAGCGAGGACACAACGTGGGTGTTTGCTTGTGATAATTATGCAAAAATCTCATCATGAGAACTATATTTGGGGGCCACTTTACGTGGTTGCGGGATGCATTATTGGTAAAAGTTGAGTGCCAGGTGTGCGGATGGATGTAGAAGGGTGACAAAAATGCACTATGTGACCAGTTTTTGGCCTGTTTGCGGTCCGTTTGAGATCAATCAAAAGGTCAAAGGTGCCCAAGGGATAAAGTGAAGTGTAGACACTAAAAAACTTGAGAAAAAGACCAACAAAACATGGAGAGAAGAGGAGGAACAGCCGCAACTGAGTTTTTGATGTTTTTGGAGACTGTTTTGGCCATAAATCTCTCATCCGAGGTCAGATGAGAAATTTCTCATCCGAGGTCGGATTTGAGCACTTTGATATTGTAGATTGAAGTTTTTGGCCATTCCGGAGGCAACGGTGTTGTCCATTTTTCCAAATTCCTCACTTTTTCCTACTATTTTGGCTGTGTAAGTTTCTCCTGTGAGCGAAGCCTCTGTTCAAATTTGTGATTGTATCTGGCATATTTCATCCATATTGTGTGAGCTATTTGCCCCATTGGTGTTGGCCCAAGCTCAATTGTATCTGAACATCAGAAATCTTCCTCTTTTGAGCTGAGTTGTGTGTGTGTGTGTATGTCTGTGTGTTGAGTGGGAAAATGGATAGTCTCTCTTCTCTCACTCCATTGGTGTGTTCCCTGTCTCGGCCAAGTGGGTTGAGTAAGCCGAGTGGTGCCCCATAGTGTGTGTGTGTGTGTGTGTGTGTGTGTGTGTATCATCCCAAGAGTGTGTGTCGGGTCATTATAGAGGCGTTGTGTGTGTTTCCATCCCGCTCACAATGCAGGTACAAGTATGAAGGAGGGTGTGAACGGCCTGCGCAGGGCATTGATAGCGACATGCAGAGAGACTTTTGCTTCGAATTTCAGATTCGTTTAGAATCTCACTGACTAATTAATGGGGTTTTGGTGGAATAGACCTAGTAGGTCCTTGCAAAACATTAATATAATGCCAAAAATTTTCTCATGTCTACCATGCGTGCATCATACATAATATGTAAAGAAGTGTGAGAACCTACACCATCAAAAACATGGTCCCATTTCATGTGTACATCATCTCATTATACTTGCTCAAGGAGCCCATAGGTTCCCTTCTTGAAGGAAATTTTCTTCTTATCAAGGGTCGGCTATCTTCCCATAACTCTCTTGTATTGAAGAAATTTAACAAAAAATTAAAGAAATTTGCAACAAAAATACATTAGAAACTTAAATAAGAGGCAAAATAGATATAATGTACTTAGAAAGTAGACATAGAATGTGATGACTTAGGGTTGTTGGAGTGCACATAAATCTGGGAAAAGAAGAATCTCAAGAGCACAGAACACAAAAGTAGTAATACTTAGTGTGCAAATACAAAGATAAGATGCCCTAGAATGAGGATGTACATATATACAATGCACGGAGAAGAAAACCTCCTAGTGAGGAAAAAAGTGCCTTGGTAGTCCTAAGTGTGTTCACACACATCATTGGCATATCATATCAACAAATCGCCCTTGGGAGTGATGTGGTGAACAAGAGCTAGCACTCAATGTATAGGGAAGTGTCTAGCCCTATGAAGGGTGATCAATCTACAAAGAGAAGCAAGACCAAAGCTTTTCAAAATCTTGGAACTTCTCATGAGGAAGAACCTTTGTGAAAAGATCAGTGGGGTTGTCCTGTGTTGGCACATAAGACAACCTGAACTCTCCTGCAAAGAGTCTCTCCCTGACATAGTGATAATGCACCTCAATGTGCTTTGTGCGAACATGAAATACTCAATTTTTTGCAACTACCAGTGGGCTCTGACTTGCAATGTAGATGGTGGTGGCAGCCTCCTGTCTAACACCCAAACTAACTGCAAGGCGTCTGAGCCAACAGCTCACTTCACCTAGCTGTGACGGCAGCCTTGTACTCAACTTCACAACTAGAAGTTGCTACAATAGGCTGCTGCTTGCTTAATCATGATATACATGAGTATCCAAGCATGAAGCAAAACCTACTAGTGGATATGAATGTGTTTTGTAACAACCAGCCTAGTAAGAATCTAAAAAAGCACGCAAATTTGGCAACAATGACCCCCCCTTGGGAAAAAACAATCCAAGATGTCTAGTGCCACTCAAGTAGTGAAAGATTTACTAACAGCTTGCCAATGCTTAGATCCTGGGAAATGCATAAACCTGCTCATTTGTGAGATTGAAAACTAAATGGTTGCCCTCGTAATGCATATATAAATAAGGCAACCAATAGCCTGTTGATAGAGAGTAACATTAAAATCATGAAGTCTAAACTTTAAACCTATTTCCATAGGAGTAGCAACATGTTTGCAATCCTTAAGACTAAATCTATGCAGCAATGTCTCAATGTACTTTGTCTAACATAAAGCATAACCTCCATCACATTGCTTAAGCTCCATAGGAGTAGCAACAGGTTTGCAATCCTCAAGACTAAATCTATGCAGCAATGTCTCAATGTACTTTGTCTAGCATAACGCATAGCCTCCATCACATTGCTTAAGCTTAATGCACAAATAATGATGCACAAGGCCCAAATCTAACATCTCAAATGCTAGATATAACCGAGCCTGAAAATCAGTAATATGCATGTCTTTTGGACTAGTGACTAGCATGTCACCCACATAAAGAACAAGCATAAGAAGTACATCATTTGCATGCTTAAAATACAAAGTTCTCTCTGTTGGACTATTGCAAAAAGCATGTGCAATCAAATATGCATGGATCTTCTCACGAGGCTCTTGCTTTAAACCATAAAAAGGCTTTCTTCAACCTGTACACTTTGTTTTCTTGCCCTTTCATAACAAAACCACGATGATGTATTACATACACTTCCTCATGCAAGTTAGCATTCAAAAATGTAGCCTTAATGTCCATTTGATGTACATTCCAACCAAGATGCAGTACCAATGCACAAATGCTATAAATGGTAGTCATATGACAAGTGGGAGAAAAAGTCTCTTCAAATTCATTGCCCTTTTCTTGAGCATACCCTTTCGCAACAAGATCAGCCTTATAGTGATCAACAATACCATCAAGTTTACATTTGAGCTTATAAATACACTTTGTGCCTTCTTGCCAGTAGGCTTTTCATTCAATTTTACAGCCTTGTCATTCAATTCCCTACAAAGTTGATGTGGCACAAGAACATAATCCATATAAGAAAAATAACGCAAATGAGCATTAAATGGATTTTTTTCATACCAAGTCTTATGTGGAGTGATAGATTGCAATGCTTTGGTGGGACACACCTGTTTAGTACATAGGTAGCACACATGACAATCTCAATCCAAAATGCATGTGGTGAAGCTTGACTTTTGACCATACATTGTGCCATCTCCATAAGAGACCTATTTTTCCTCTCACCAACACCATTTTTCTGAGGGGTGTAAGGCATTATATATTCGTGTTTTATCCCACGTCTAGCAAGAAATGCATTGAATTATTTAAACATATACTCCCACCTCGGAAAAGAACTAAGGGTGTCCATTTTATATCCAAATACATTTTTAGCCATAAAAACAAATTTTTTGAAGCACAAAAACACTTTTGACTTAGCCTTTAATTGATATACCCATGCATGCCTGGAGTAATCATCAATAGAATTCATGAAGTAAAGGTAGTTTGCAAAAGATGATGTGTACAAAGGACCGCATACATCACTACGCACAAGCTACAACTTATGAGTAGCTTTCATAGAACCACTTTGGGAAAAGAAGCATGCTGCATTTTACCAATAATGTAGCCTTCACAAATGGGGGATGACAGATGCCAAGGAGAGGGTTGGCGTGGAACAAAAAGATGAGCCAGCTGCTTTTGATAAAACCAATGAGATACTTTGACGTATCAATGAGGATACAAAAATCAACATGGACAATACTCATGTGGGACTGTACAAGTACGATAACAGAGAGTAGATTCTCTATTATAGATGCAAAGAGACCTACATGGGAGAACTTACTGAATTCAAACGCTTGTATGTCTTGACTATGTCTTTTCCTACACCGAGGGTAGGGATATCCACAAAGTGATGCTGGATAAATATGGTCGTAGATATTAAACGATAGATTGGAGAGAGCTTGAAGGATATACATATTTGGGGGACCACTCCATCAATAATATGTCAGTATAGAGCACCTTCGCCCAACTCCATCTCAAACACTATAAAAAACCACACGAATAAATCTTGAAAGAACTAGGTTTGAGGAGTCATTTGGTAGACCTTCATACAATGAGGTGAATCAATGTGATCTATAAGATCTAGGGTTTCAATGATACTCAAAGGGGAAGTGAGGTCCTAGATACTCTATATACCATAAGAGATCCATTGAACTCTAGTCAAGAGTGCATGCCACACCCTGAAAGAACGACGACTAGAGCTCATACTGGGTTTAAAAATCGAGGGGAATTCCCTTAGGAGTACCAAGAGTTATGCAAATGGTTTCAAAAACAAGGAGAATGCAACCTTTCCAAGTATCCAAAAAAGTATAATAGTTCAAGGGATCCATATGTGCATGTTTCCATCTTTAAGAATTCTTAAGGACAAAACAAGTAGCAGATTTCCATACATGATACGAGGGATTTGGGTTGACCTTTGAAGGAACAATGCTAAGTTGGTTTCAACCATTAAATAATAGAAATTTTGTAAACATTGATCAAACCTTGTGAGATTTGTTGAGGAATTCTCCAAGCGATGAATCAAGCACAACACAGTATCCCAAATCTATGCTTTCAGGCAGAAGGAGAATAAAAAGGTGAAGGAAGATTCATTTTTCTTTAAATGGTACATTGAGATATGTCCAATGCAAGAGATACCACCACAAAATGATGGATTGTCAATTCTCATCATAGAGGGCTTTAAAAAAAAAACTCCAAAAAAGGACATACACTTGAAGACATGCACAACATTCAAACAAGTCACAAAGGAAGCTTTATGCCTAGTCGACAATTGCAAGGCTTACAAAGAAGTCTTTGAGGATGCAGATAATGTCACCAATAGTGCCTCTTCCACTACAAGTGAATCCATATCAAACAAAGCAATACGATCCCTAAAGCGCCTAATGTGGATCAAATGATCGAGGAAGTGATTAGGAGGATGAACCGTACATACCAACCGAATCCCAATCTAAGACCATAGCATCCACAAGCAATCAACACCCCAAGAGTGTTGAAGTGGTGTACCATTGAGTAGAAATACACCAACCATGATACAAATGAGTGATTTTATAATCAAAATTATGTGAAGAAAAAGACCGTATGGACCTTGGGTGGTGCAACAACTTCCACCACCTCCTAGGTACCAGATTGGACCCAATAATGCTAGAGAAGAGGGAAGGGGAGCACGCCCAGAACACAATGCCTCACTGTAATCAAGGGTATACACAATGCCCCAATACACTAGAGTTCACCTTCAAAACTCAACACTATCCATAAGCAAACCACTACTTGCACACGACCATACCCACACACACATTGCAACACTCCAAACAAACTCAATCACCTCGCTCTACTCAATTCACAGCCTTCCACATGCACACAACCTCGCTCCATCTCTCTTTGCACAATAGATGTTGGGAGGACACACACACCGGCACATGCCCAAAAACATATGCTCACAAGCAGCGAAGAGAAGGGGGAAGGGGGAATTGATGCAAGAAGACATCAATGATGGATTTATACCATCAGAAAAACCATTTACAATGAATTCAAAGCTGGCACAATCCTCAAAAACCTCCATGGGCTCCAATGGCTATCTCAGCACAAAGACCCTCTATTGGCCAAAAAGCCCTTATAGAATTCCAAAAACTCTCTTCCATAGGAGGTGAGCATCCAAAAAAAGAAAAAAATGCATTCCATGGCTCGTGTATCTCACCATGAGCTCATTTTAGCATTTAGTTTGGAGGACACCCAAATGGCACATCACGTTTAGCATTATCCCTACGTGGTTGGACACCTCATCCATTTACACTTGCTCTCTCTCTCTCTCTCTCTCTCTCTCTCTCTCTCTCTCTCTCTCTCTCTCTCTCTCTCTCTCTCTCTCTCAGTTGAACTACCTGTGGAGAACCCCTTACTCTTTGTCTGAGCCTTTGACCTGAATTTGTCCGCCCTTCACTGGTCCTTTAGCTAACCTTTGACCGTCCGCTCGAATTGCCCTTGTCTAGCTCGTGTCTCACTTTGAGTGTCCCTTTGATCGGCTTGGGAGACTTTGGAATTGCCTTGGAGCCCTTTCAATGTAGCCACCTTCTTTCTCTCCTCTATCATGAGCTTCCCTCCCTCACCCCCAAGCAACCAAGTCGTTGTGGGGGGATGGAGGGGGGGTATTCAATTTGTCCTCCAAAATGAGGGGCCATGGGAACCACCCTCACACGCTTCCACATCAGTGTTGCACGAGATTTGTAATCCAGTCTCCTCTGGCCGCTTGCAGGCACTCCACACCCCGTCACTAGGCCAAAACAACCCAACGGCGCCGCCCATGGGCCACTAGTGTAGTGCGAGGGTAATCCACCATGGCCACGTACCGTGGGAGCTCCTTCTTGCTCTCCTCTGGATACACCAAGCATGGGGTGCACTAATGTATATATATACCAGTTGGTCGAACCTCATCAACACATGTGGACTCATTTATCCTCCACATGGCAGCACGGAAGCTTTTAGGCTCCAAGGGGTTGGAAAACCCTATGGAATTTCAATTGGGAGGCATCCTTTTCCCCTCACTTTGAAGGTCCATCAAGCTCTGCTCATAGATCTAATCGCTAGCGTGTAAAACCTGTGTAAGGGACCACCATGAGGAATTTGATTATCAAATACCTTACCCTATTTTGACCCTTTGAAGGCCTTGAACAACGCATGTCAAAGCAACTAAAAATCATCAAAGCCCCCCATGATCGCCACAGTTGTAAAAATTCAACGTACCAAAACTCTGCAACCACAAGCCCGATGGATGAGCCATTGATTTCTATTAACCCCACATGATGCCTACTACCTTCTGGAACCTAGTAGAATGCAAAAAATTGCTAGATGGCACATCTATCAATGCAGTGAGGTAGGCACAAACTTGTCCCTTGACCAATCTTCAAAGCCTTGTGTCTTGGAATCCGTGACTTAAATTGTCGATTTGAAAAGACCAACATGCTCCATAAGTCAAGCACTACGCATCTATCCCCACTGAAACTAGCTCGGTCAACCTAGCATCATGTGACACATCCATCTGAGATTTGCAATGCATTGCACCTTCAAACTCAAATATCTTGGGCTCTATATCTCTATTTGACCAGCCATATGATCCTCCTTCATCTACCACCCAAATTATCCCTTTTTGGAGCCCTTCTCGCTTATAAACCTCATCAAACATACACAACATTTGCTACCTGCCTGCCCAAGATCTTTGTAGATTCTCAAGCCATTTTTCATGCTTCTGCTAGCTTGCACATACCTGCCCATGCCATCTTTTATGGTCGACAAAATTTGGCTACGCCAACGCATCACAAGTAGGAGACAAACCACAACTTGTGTTGGGCGAGCAGTCACCCTTACCTCATGACAATAGGGCCATTGTTCATTACACATAGCCGATCAAACCACTCATAAGTCAAAATATGATACCACCACCTATCTACTATGGGAAGCCTACAGAAACCCATGTGAGAGAACCTGAGGGTGTAGCTTATGCTATTGAGGATAGTCCACTTTGGGCTAGCACTGATAAGCTACTGAACCTTCATACATTGTCATGAATTTTGTGGATGATGATAAAGTCACTAATCCATGCTAAAAAGCTTGCTCACTAGCCTCGAGTACATAATGCTTTGAGTTTTCAGAGTGCTCTTGTAAAATTTATGTATAAAGGCTTGGTTCTTCTTAATCATTTGCAAGAGTTTTGGGTTATGCAAACTTATAAAAGGTGGTTTTCAGTGAGAATTTTTAGTTGTGCTTGATAGCCGATGAATCGGACTCATACATCATGAGTTACATGCATTTGAAATGGGTGGTTCTTTACTTAGAAGGTGGGTGCGGATGCATGCGAGGAAAGGAAAGTGGGAAGACTTGATAGGTTTAATTAGAAAAGATGTGGTCAAAGATTTTTGTAAATGGCCGAAGTGATAAGCTCCGAGTTGCGGGCTTTACAACATCGCATTCGATGCTCGGAGTCACCCACCACGCCTCCGCCAAGATTGCTCGGTGCGGGGAGCAAAACAAGAAATTCATAGGCTTAAGTGGGGAGGTGGGAGGATGGTGCCAATTGGAAATGGAGTAATCCTACATGGGCGGGAGTAAGTGGAAATTGGAGGGTATAAGGGGGAGAGGGGGTACCCCCTAAGGTTGACGGGAGCAAAGCGAACCCCGACGGCCTCTAAAACGCCGGGGGCCGAATAGCACACCTCGAGCCTGTCACGGTAAAGCGAATAGGGGGCACCACCTAGCTTTGAGCAGCTAGGACGCAGACCATGATGATATGAACACCGCAAACTTACACACACACACACACATGGAGGGAGAGAGGGAGAGAGAGAGAGAGAGAGAGAGAGAGAGAGAGAGAGAGAGAGAGAGAGAGAGAGAGAGAGAGAGAGATTTGCAAATAAAGAAAGCCCTCGGGGGTGTGAGGGACAATTGTTTCTACAGTATTTACAATGACCTTCCTTCCAACAAGGCGGCACACCGTGGTGATAGAGAGGTAGGTAGAAAAAATGGTGCAAACTACTTGGTGCGTTCTCTAAGACGACTCAATGATTGTGAAGCTTGCTACCAAGAGCGTGTATATGTGTGTGCATCGACCATTGGAGTCGAGAGGTGGAAGTGGCTCCCTTCACATGGTGCAATTCCCAAGGCAAACCAGCACAAAAGCCCCCTCCGCATGATACCCATACTGTCAACTCTTCCCACTACATTCTACCAAGTGCTGACCTCTCATGAACTGCCCCCCCCCCCGATAGTGACCTCTCAGTGCCAATTTATAGGTGTTGGATGCTTGGATTATAGTAATCCCGATGTGATTAGGGTAAGCTAATGGGGGAGACAAAGCAAGTGGTGGGCCCGGTGTGGTTGACCCTTGCTTTGTTTTGGGAGGTTATTAAAAGATGAGAATCTCTAGGTGGGCCTTTGTAACCATCACCTAGAGAGAGGGAATTTACAAAGTGGGAATTTTACAATGGCTTGGGTGAAAGCTGAAGAAATGATGAATATAACCTATAAATTCCTGAAAATGGCATCGTGGTTGCGTGATGCCAGCGAATGGTGCGTTGCCAGTGTGTCAGTGTAGTGCGTACTTCTTTTTGGGGTCGGCCGGGGCATGCCTTCGGCTCATTTCTCCTTTTTGTTGTTGGCGGCGCGTGCTTTGGGTCCTCCTTCCTTTTCGTTGTCGTCGTAGTTGTGGAATCCTTTGGTTTTTTGTGTATGTGTGGTGCGTATATGCGTGTGTGTGTGTGTGTACGTATGGGTGTGTGAGCGGACATATGTGTGTATGTATATAGATGTGGGTGCGCATGCGTGAGTGTGTGTGTGTATTTGTATGTGTGCGCAAGCGTGCGTGGGAACGGGCTTAATATGTATATAATATATATATTATATATGTTTTTTTAAATCTTTTTTTTTCGGCTCTGTTGACGGCTGGCGGTATGCTACGCGAGGATGAGGGGTGGGGGGGGGGGGGATGGTGTGTGTGTAGATAGATAGATAGATAGATAGATAGATAGATAGAGAGAGAGAGAGAGAGAGAGAGAGAGAGAGAGAGAGAGAGAGAGAGAGAGAGAGAGAGAGAGAGAGAGAGAGAGAGAGAGAGAGTTTTTGCTATGCCTGTACAGGCCCGAGAGGGAGAGAGAGAGAGAGAGAGAGAGACTGCGGGCGACACCCGTGTGCAGAGCATGCCAGAGAGTGAGAGAGATGGGTGAGGTGAGAGAGAAAGTGTGAGGGAGGGAGAGGATGAGGCGGGTGTGTGTGTGTGTGTGGATAAGAGAGAGATGGAGTCCGGTTTCCTGAGCTGCACCTTTGGGTTGGGAAGAGCGAGAGAGAGAGAGAGAGAGAATTTCCGACTCGGCATGGTGTGCAAAACGCGCAAGAGAGGGAGAGGGATGGGGTGAGGTGGATGTGGATAGGAGAGAGAGAGAGATTCTTATATGGCGGGTGCCCACCATGTGGGGGGGGGGGGGGGATATTATCCTCTGTCTTGCATGATGTCTCAAGGACGAGAGGAGGGGAGCGAGTCAATGGTGTGGGGGGAAGAGAGGGTGGGGATAGTGGGCCAAGGGAGGGAGAATGAGGCCGAGGGAGGGGTGGGGTGAGCGGGTAGGGAAGAGAGAGGGAATATTTTCTGTCTATTAGCTTGCATGGAGAGTGAGGGAGGGAGCATGAGAGGGGGCGTGTGGGTGTGGATAAGAATACGGGAGAGAGAGAGTTCGCATGCGGCTATGGGCTTGGTGTAGCGGGAGCACGAGAGAGAAAGCGAGAGAAGGGGGGGTGATTTCTCGAGGCTGCTCCTGGCCGAGGGTGGTTAGTAGAGGGGTGTGTCGGTGAGAGAGAGAGAGAGAGAGAGAGAGAGAGAGAGAGAGAGAGAGAGAGAGAGAGAGAGAGAGAGAGAGAGAGAGAGAGAGAGAGAGAGAGTGATCGATCATTGGTAGGCAACGAGGGAGATAGAGAGAGAAAACGGTCGGGCCACCTGTGGTCATGCGGCCGCGACAAGAGCTGGGGAGAGCGGGTTGTCAGCGAGAGAGGAGGAGTGGATGAGGGAGAGGAAGGGGGTGCCGAGAAGAGAGAGAGAGAGTATTAGAGAGAGGTATGTAGGGAAAATGAGAGAGAGAATGATATCTCTGTCGATGCCCGCCGAGGGAATAAAACTACAGGGAGAGAGAGAGAATGGGTATCTGATGCCGAGGGTGGCCGGCTAGGCTGGGCATGAAAGAGCGAGGGCATGGGGGTGATAAGACCGGCCAATAAAGGGGGCGGAGCCATGTGACGAGGCCATGCCAGTAAAAACCAGCGTCATAAAGTTTTCCATGCATTGTCGAGCCTTCCAACGGTGCCACCAAGGCTTCGGCAAGGGAAAAATAAGTTTTTTTTTTCTTTTTTCTTTGATTTCCAAAAATCGGCCATCACTGTCATCTCCAAAAGATACCAGACAGTTGGCCACCTTCATACAGAAAGTTAGATATTTGTCTCGCTTCATACCCTTGGCATCGCAACTATTATATTTATTGCAGTAAACAGCCAAGATGATCCCTTGGAATGGTCTCATTACTGTGATGAGGTTTTTGATAGAGTTAAAGAGGTTTTGAGTACACTCCCCATTATGTAGGCTCCTGATTGCGAAAAGGAGTTTTATGTTAACCCATCATTGGGAGATGATGTTATCGGAGCTATGTTATTACAAAGAGGGAAGGAATCTTAGTATATGAAGCATGTTCATTATGCTAGCATAGTGAAGAGATTTTTTTCAAATTGAATTGGTGATGACCAGTATGGTTTATGCTTGCAGACGATTCAGACACTACTTGATGCAAAAGTCATTCACATTCTCACCAGTTATTCAGTGCTTCCCCAGCTGTTCAATAATGCAAATATATCAAAAACAGTGTTGAAATGGGTTATAGAACTTCAGGAGTTTCAGTTCATCTTTTTGGTGGAGGAAAGTACTCAAGCTACCCTGGCAGATCTTCTCACTTATAAGGATACTCTGGTTTTGGTTAAAGAAGAGGTGGTGCGAAAGAAGGAAGTCGCGACTTTTGCCATCCCTAATGCTTCACTGTTATACTTTGATGGTTCTTATCGAAGAATTCATGATGCTGCTTCAGGAGGCATTGTTATTTATGATGCACAAGGGAAGCTTATGAGGAAGCAAGGTCTGAAACTTGATGCCAAAAGTAACAATGAAGCAGAATACATGGCTCTTGAAGGTGGTTTGCATATTTGCTTACAATTGGGAATTAGACGCTTGCAAATTAAAAGAGATGCTTTGTTGGTTGTGAAGCAAGTGTTGGGAGTATGGAAGAATAAGAACCCTAAACTAAAAAACTTATGCTTCAAAGTGAAAGCGTTGCTCAAAAAGCTTGAATCATGGAGTTTGAAGCATATTGAGAGGTCTCTAAATGAAGAAGCTCATGAAGCTGCTCAAGAGATGGTCACTTGTGTGTTTGTGGTAAAGGTAGATGCCCCTTTATATCATGGGAGGGAAATCTTATCAAAGGAAGTGGATCTTTTTTTGAAAGTGTTCTACGTGAAGGTTTACTGTCTTCTAAAGAGTATGTGTTCATAAGAAAAGCCAAGAAATAAAAAATGCTTGATGATGTGCTTTACATGAAAGGAGGTGATTTGATTTTGTGTCGTGTGCCTTGGAAAGAGAAAATGTACAAAATCTTGAAAGAAAATCATGAGGAATCTTGTGGAGGCCATTTTTCTATGAAGATCATGTTGCATAAGATCTTGCAAGAAGGTTACACATGGCCGAGTATTCAACGGGATCTTAATCATTGGTGCAAGTTGTGTTTTCCTTGTCAGAGATTGGGAAAGAGAATTTTGAGGCCTGAATTGCAAAAGACTATTTTAGCTTTTGATGTGTTTGGAAAATGGGGTCTTGATGCTATCGGACCCTTACCTATGACTAGAAAAAGAAATGTCTACATTTTGATAGCAGTAAATTATTTGTCTCACGATGGGCAGAATCCAAGGCTGTCAAAAAACTTACCAGTAAAGAGATGGGAAGATTTTTTTATGAGTACATATGTTGCAAATTTGGTGTGCCACTAGAGCTACTTTCTGATAGAGGACCAGGATTTAGAGGAGAGCTGTTTGATTTCTTATGCGAAAAGCTCAATATATAGCATAGGTATAGTTCTCCCTATTATCCACAATGCAATGGTCTTAATGAAAGGTTCAATGGAGAGTTGGTAAAGATCTTGACAAAGATGACTTAGACACATGGGAAGACATGGGATTAAGATTTGCCTTGTGTGTTATGGGCCTATAGAACTGCTATCAAAACGAGCACAAGATTTTCCCCTTACCACTTGGTTTATGGTGGCAATGAAACTTTATTGACAATTGAAGTGGAAATTCCTGGTCTCAAGTTGTTGTCATTGGAAGATGAGGAGCAAACAAATGCATGGCAGAAAAGGTTATTGGATTTACAATGCTTGCAATTGGATAGAGTTTTAGCTTTGAGCTACTATGAGGAAGTGTCAAGGAAGGCTTAGCTAAAAGCCAATGAGTGCGTGGAGGATAAAAAAGTTGACAAAGGTGATTTGGTGTTGCGATACAATAGTAAATTGGACAATACCTTTCAGAAGAAATTTCAAATCAAATGGGAAGGTCCTTTTACTATTGTAAACCAATTTGAAAATGGCACATATCGGTTGGCAGACTTAAATGGTGCACAACATAAATATTGTGTCAATGGTTATAGATTGAAGAAGTATCTGCCCGGTTGATGACAATTGTGACTGATGAAATGCTATCAATAGAAGGAGACAATGTGGAGACATCTAAAAATGTGGATGAGATTTCTGGGGATGAAATGCAGCAGTTCACCCTAGACACCTCTGCTTGTCATGAATGATCAAGTAGGCTGGGGGGGTTTGCAAGCTATGTTAGGCATTTTTGGATGAATATAAAGTCACTAATCCATGCTAAAAAGCTTGCTCACTAGCCTCGAGTACCTAAATGTACATAATGCTTTGAGTTTTTAGAGTTCTCTTGTAAAATTTATGTATAAAAGCTTGGTTCTGCTTAGTGATTTTCAAGATTTTTGGGTTAATCAAACTTCTAAAAGCTGGTTCTCAACGAGTATTTTTAGTCATGCTTGATAGCTGGTGAATCGGACTCATACATCATGAGCTACATGCATTTGAAATGGGCGGTTATTTACTTAGAAGGTGGGTGCGGATGCATGTGAGGAAAGGCAAGTGGGACAACTTGATAGATTTAATTAGAAAGGGTGTTGTCGAATATTTCTGGAAACGACCGAAGTGATAAGCTCCAAGCCGGGCTTTACAACATCGCATGGGGTGCTCGAAGTCACTCGCCATGCCTCCGCCAAGATTGCTCAGTGCCGGGAGCAAAACAGGAAGTGCATAGGCTTAACTGGGGAGGTGGGAGGATGGCACCAAGTGGAAATGGAATAATCCCACATGGGGGGGAGCAAGTGGAAATTGGAGGGTATAAGGGGGGGAGTGGGTACCCCCTAAGGTTGTATCAAAGGATCAAATGGAGCTCGCTTGCCTAGCCCATGAGGGCTCATAGAATTTTGGTGGAGGAAAGGATGCCCATTATGAGTTTTCACTGCCTGGATAGGTGACTGGCCATTTTTTTGGTCCCCAAACACTTGCCCCCACCCCATTCCTTGGTCAAATGGTCACCGGCAGCTCATTTTTCACCCAGAAAAGGCCAAAATTGGACCAAAAAAGGTGCCCAAAGAGAGAACCATGTCGGGTAAGAGGAGAGAGAAAATTCCTTGGGATAAGAGAGAAAAAAATCCCCTTTTTAATAGCTACAATTTCCTGCACATCTTTTTTCCTAACAGGGACTAGATTTTTTGGAGCTTTTGAGAGATACCCCAACTTCGAAAGCTTGTAACTCTCTCATATGTTGTCGAAATGAAGCATATGGATACTCTACGGAGGTCTATATGACACGAGATTCATCTTTACGGTCTTGGTTTTCAGAAATTTTAATCATGGTTTGGGTTAGGGATGTTTCCCGCCCGACTTTATAGGTGTTCGACATAGGTGTTTTCCACAACGTTATGGTGTTTCCTTCTGAGGGTGTGGTGTGTGCAAGGCTATAGAGGTTCTTTTTTCCCTTCTTGTTTGCACGCTAACAATGTACTCAAACTATGAGAAACCAATTTACGATGGATGAAAATACGCTTATGGTCATAGAAAATCCAAACTACAAGCCTAAAGGTTATCTACCCAGTACATGACAGACAATGGGAGCACCACCAACTACTCAACTGGAAGGTCCATGCTATGAATGTGAACGTGACCGTTGGGTACAAGGTTATCAAAACAAGGGCCAACAAACAAAATATTTGAATTATATGACAATTGTGAAAGAGATAATCTACTTCAACACTTTAAGAAGAATCTTTATAACAAAGGAAAGGCAACTGTGAATGTCATTGCAATGGAGTTGTACCTTGTTCAAGCGAATCGGCAGAGTCAGAGCCAACGGTTCCTGCGAAAGTGGTGACTAAGGCTCAAGCTTAGGAAGCAATCAAGAATCAACCAATGAGGGATGAGTTGAAACTTATAGAACAAGGGTAAGGAAGAAGAGAACCTTGGAGACCAAGCTAAACCAAACAAAGGAACAACTCAGACATGAACAAGAAAGCAAAGAAAATGCCGAAGAATCGAAAGAATCAAAGACTCAATTTAGTGAACCAGTCATAGCAGAGAAGGTGAACGAGCATCTAGATGTTATGTTGCAAGCCTATGAGGATACATTTAATAAAAACCAAACTTTGGAGCAAAGATTTCTTACCTATCCACATCTTGAAATAGAAACCAAACAAATGGAGATGTGCAAAATGCTCATCGAGACCGCTCAAGCTCTAATGTAGCCAAAAACCTTGAAAATGCTTGAGCAAGTATTGCATGTGCCGGAAAATAAAAACACAAGTGCACTCAAGGAAAAAGATACGGGTTAAAGAATTAAAATAATTGGACACTATGATGGATGTGGGTGGGATCACCTACTCAATCAGTGTGCTAAGAATGTAGACAATGTGGATAAGCCAACAATGAGAGACTATATCTTATTAAGTTTAAGAATTATCCTTTTGAAGATGCTATATGGATGCAAGGCATAGAATTAAAGGATAACCTAAACCTTGTCAATGCTTACAATGCTTCCCTAGAGTAAGCAAATGTACAAATGTTAAAAATGAACAAAGTTTTTGTCTTATAAGACTCTCTTTTTCTTTATTGTGCACAAAAATGAAGTAGTATGCATGCTTAAATCAAGTTTGCGGAGATGACGTCTCCCAAACACCAAGTAGAGCTTGTCACTCTACTATGGAAGATTGACAGGACTAATGTGAAGGCATGCTTGCGGAAGCTTAGGCTCTCTCAAGTGCCAAATGGACTAGTCATCCATTCTGGAACGATGTCATAGGGTAGCATAGGGATCCTCTACCCGCTAGAAAAGGGACTAATGAATATGCTTTATCTTCTCTACCCCATAGTCAAAGACGACTATGATTTCAAGAGAGAGGTAATGTCCTTAACTATTATCTAAGTCTCCTAAATGATTTTCTCATGTTAAACTGATCATTTAATATGGGGATGTGCCAGGGGAGAAAAAGCTAGAATACTGGTTAAGCTGGCAGACATCACAGTAGGGATCCAAAGCGGGGGCCATTTGCAAACGGGCAAGGTGCAACAATGGGCTTGAAAGACCCTAAGGTTCAGCCCATTCAGACTTCCAAAATGCTAAGGTTCCAAAATTCAAAGGTTGTGTCCAAAGATCAAAAGCGTGGGAAAATTGGATGCTTTGTGTGTGCTCAAAAAGTCTTCATGGATCCCTACATAGGAGGGGGTGAGCCCTAGAAGTAGGAGATGAGAGAAACACACACACACACACACACACACACACACTCAAAAGCTCCTTTTCAGAAAGGGAAAGAGGGACACATGTCAGCTCCCTAGCCCAGATGCCCACAAGGTGTACTCAAATCCTATTGGATGTCCATGGAGGTGGACCAATGAGAATTATGCTAGAGTAAATCTAGTTTAATTATTTTAAAAACACTTAATAAAAGAACCAATAAGAGTTAATCTCTCTAGAAGAATATTGGACAGTCTCCCAAGGGGTCCAATGAGCATTCAACAACCCAATGGCTTGCCTGATTCCTATTGGACAGGAAACAAAGGGGTCCAATGAGAGTTTAGTTGCAATAATTAATTACCTAAAGCTCTCACAAAAGGGGAAAGGGGGACACATGTCATAAGGCTATCACTTATGCTGCTTAAATTTCATTGGCTAAGCCTGGCATGGGCCAATAGGGTGTGAGCATGAGCAAAAAGCAAGAGGGGTCGACCAAGAGAGAGAGAGAGTGGGCTGATTTTTCAAAGGAATTATTGCATACACACTCACACTAGTCCGTGTGTGGATTAAGAAAACTCTCTCTCTCCTTCTCAAGCTTTAATGGAAAGCTTATCACTTACTCCAAGCATGTGAGAAGGGAGGCCTACACCAACAACTCTTGGCTTTGTGATGCAAATCCAGCCAAGAGCCAAGCTTCAATGCATGCTCATCTCCTCTACCGTGCTAATTACTAAACTAAGCTATGCTAATATAAGTGATTATGTGAGGAGATATACATCTTTATCGTAAGACTACTCCTTCTTCCTCTCGATCTACTCGCATACCTCACTAGCTCTCACCATCTTCGAAGGTCTGTGAGGTCTTGGGTTTCACATCGTGAGGGAATTGATGTTGTGTTTAATAAGTGTTTTTCTTAGTGCTTGAAGTTTCCATCTTCATTGCACTAGCTACTATTGAAGGAAGACAAATAATTGTATTGTAAAATGTCTCTTTTGATGGGAGAAACAATAATACAAAGCCTTTTGGAGGGGGGACCGGCTCCATGTAAATCCGTTCCTCAACTATTGTCAATAGATTAATTTCTCTCTCTTTTGAAGTATTCTTCATGCTATCTAACTAGGTATTATACTTTTTGTTGCTCTCTCCCCCCAAGCACTCTTGTTATTCTCATTAGGTATCTATTCTAATGAAATGCTCACTATGTTCATGCTATTTTCCGCTACATAAGTTACTAGTCCATTAAATGTTACACAAGGGAACATGAACTTAATAATCTTGTGCACCCAGCCCCTCTAAATGGGAGTGAATTCCCGAGGGTGAATATCATCAGGATGGATAAGCAGGATGTTGAACTTTTGGCCAACAATAAGAGAGCAAGAGTTGAGAGGAAAACAAAAATGGAGCAGGAAACTAGATCTCACAAGGGTAAAGAGAAGATATATGAGGTCAAAGAACAAATTGCAACTAGCAAGAGGAGGAGGTGTCGGAAGATCAAGTAGGTGGACTTTCAACTTCGACGCTACAATCCATCACATGACTTGGGAAGTGACGTGCAAAGTCAAAAACCCATTATCTCCTTTGGGAATTTGTTGGAACTGGATACAAAGCTAAGGAAAAAATAGTCTACAATTGTTAGCACAAGGCTACCAAGGGCCAGAGGGAATGTACATGTGGTTCATAATTTGGCCTTGAGGGTCGAAAGTCCTACGGATGTTATTCCTCTTGTGGAGGCAATCATTGAAAAGAAGATGCAAGTGCAAGCATGCATAGATGGAGGAGCCAAGGTTTGTGTTATGATGGAAGCTGCTATGAAGGATACAAGTGTTAAAGAGTTGGCCAAGTCAAACTTACGCGTCAGGATGGAAACCATGCCAAGGCAAGGTATAAAGGTGTGGCTCGGGATGTAAGGGTGAAGATAATGGGAATAGAGTGTCTGATTGACTTTTTGTGATGAAGGTAGATGACAACGCTTACCCTATAATCTTGAGGAGTTCATAACTACTGGAAATATGGGCTAAGGATGATTGAAAGAGTAGGGTGTTTAACTTGCCAGATAAAGAGAGAGGAAGGAAAGTAGTGATAAACCTAAAGACTAAAGGAAGCTAGTGCCATCCTATGGCAGCAAGAGATGAAGGGATTTGACAACAAGCTATGAGTATGAAACTATCATAGCTTATGATGAGGGGTACACCACTACTATAGGGGAAGAGGAGAGTAATGACGATATGTTCAAAATTGATGTTGATTTTTTTGGTGTCACTGCAGACGATCCCCTTATAAAGAAAGGTGTGTAATATCATGTGCATGGTATAGGTGCAGAACAGGTGGTGGATATGCGGAGGCAAAGACCTGACCAAGCAAGCGAAGGAAATCTATGTCCATATTTTTGCTTCTTATCCTAATTTGTTTGCAACCAAGTATAAGGATTTGCAGGGAGCCAAGGGAGTAGAGCACAAAGACATACTTAAGGGGGAGTACAAGCCAAAAGCAAAAGGCTAATAAGCTTAGGCAAGATTTGAAAGGAGGATTTATTGCAGGAGAGTAAAAAAATGCTAGATGTAGGTATGATCTACCCTGTGAAGGAGTCGGAATTGGTTTCTCTAGTAGCTATCACTTCTAAAGATAATGGTAAATGTCGGGTGTGTGTTGACTACAAACCATTGAATGCGCATACCAAGAGGAACCATTGTATTTTTCTATTCGAGGATAAAATTTTGAATCAAGTAGCAGGGCATGAGAGGTATTCGATCATGGATGGGTTTCTAGGGTACTTCTAGATAGGAATTGCACTTGAAGACCAGCTAAAAATGACGTTCATTTCTCCTTGGGGGTGCTTTGCCTAACACAAAATTCCAATTGGTTTGGCAAATGCCTATGCTACATTCCATGACTGGATGAACAAGGTTGTTGGTAAATATTTGGGCAATTTCATCAAGATGTTTAGAATATATCATCTGCTAGCTCTCCTATCGAAGTTGTAGTTGTGTTTCTACAGGCTTGATGAGGTAGGTAGCCAGTTGAACCCTAAGAAGTGCAAGTTGGCACAGCCTCAAGCTCATATGTTACTTCACATGGTGTCACAAAATGGAATTGAAGTGGATCCAGAGAAGGTGAAATCGTTCCTGTTAATGGAGCCACCATGAAATGCTCAAGGTTTGGCTTCATTTGTGCATAAGTTAAAGTATATGTTTCATTTTTTTGGATTCTATTGTAGTATGTGTATCCTCTCAAAAAGAGATCTCATCAAGTGTATGGTTTTGAGTGGGATGGAGAAGCACATGAGGCTTTTGGCAAGGTAAAGGAGATTTTGTGTCAGTTGCCAACTGTATGTCCTTCCAATCTTGAAGATGATTTCTATATTGCCATAATGGTTAGTACTATAGCTATTGGTGTGATGTTGTTTCAAAAGGTGGGTATGAGCTATAAGCCCATTCATTTAGAGAGCAATGTAATAGGGGATGAGAAATGATCTATACCGAAGAGAAAAAGTGGGTGATGGCATTGGTTTTTTCTTGCAAGAAGTTCAAAGTGCATCTTATTGTGCGTAAGTTTTATGTTCCTAGATCTAATAGTTTACTGCATGAGGTGGTGTTGCATCTAAATCTAGAGAAGCTAATTATGAAGTGAGTGATGGAGCTTCAAGAGTTTGAGTTTGAGTTTAGGGTTGACTATACTAGACGGTCCCACTTAGCAAATATTCCACTCAATACGGGAATTGATTTTTTTTCTTTATACAAGTGTGGTAGATAAAGAGGAACTAGATCTAAAAGGTGCTTTACTATGTGATTTAGTAAAAGCCTATCAAATAGTGGTACAAGATGTAGGAGGTGCTTTGGTGATAAAGGACCCACACGAAAAATTTCAAGATTGATTAAGGAGAAAAAAGAGTAGTTGCATTCATGGTAGTGAGAATTTTATAATAATAAGGAGCAAACAAATTAGAGAGACAACACTCAATGAAAATAGACTCACTTGATTGATTAAAATGAAAAGAGCCAAAATACAAGCTAAGCAATATGCCCTTATATATTCTGAAATATCATGTGGAATTTAATTCTAGAAAGTGATTTCCATCACATGTGGGAGAAGGGTCAAATATTATGTGGCATTTAATTCTAGAAAGTGATTTCCATCACATGTGGGAGAAGGGTCAATTATCGTGTGGCTATAGTGAATAACATGTGACTATAAACAAGCATATAGTTAGGGAATTCTATGTAGTGGGATGCATACATGCACACAATGGTGCATGGTTGACATCTTGGCTTTAGGGTTTCGTCACGCATTGAGTGTAAGCTAAATGGCTTACCCCAACAGACACCCTGGTAAGCTAAAGATTACATGAATTTATGGATTCTAACCAAGGATAATCTGGATTCCTTAGTGTAACTACATATGGCTCATAAGGTGGCATTTGATGCAAGAGAGGGTCGATATTACCTCCAAACTTCGGGTTTGGGGAAGTGTCTAAAACCCATTACAATACATCCTCATAATAGACGGTTTTGACTTCCCCTTTTTCTTCTTCTTCCACTATGTGTACTTTACCTTTGGAATCTCTATGATTCATTTGGTTCCTAGTGTTCAAGGTTCATATCAAGGCTACCCCCAAACCAGATGATGGTTTTAACACTAGACTTGTAATGAGCCATGAAACTGGCTGAAGGCTGAAGCCACAAAAATGGCTCACATCAAGCTTCTAGTAAATGAAATATAACTTTTGTATATGACATCAAAATTTTATGAAACTTCTTAAATATGGTTTCAAGATATGAAAAATGTTTCTAAGTTCACAATTTACATGAAAAAAAATTAGCAAATTATACGTAAAATTGCACTTCACTGCTTAACTTGGAGAAGTAAAAAATGTCGACAGTGTTTGTATATGGGTTAAAAAATCTTGGTACATCTATCACATACATATTGAGGGATTTTTCAAAGAAGTTTGGGCTTGCTTAACAATAATTTGATTTACTTTCAAAAGAGAATAGAAAAAATTTGTCCATCCACACAAATTAGTTGTAGAAGATGGCAACGGAAAGACAACTTTAGACCGTCATTTAGCTTTGTACTATTTTCTATCAACTCATATTGATTGTTGGTCATAATTCCCTGAAAACATTTATTTAGATGGCTAACATAATGTTGGAAGTGTTTTTACAAAAGTCTAAAAAAGCCACAAAAGTGGCTAATTTTTTACATGACTAATGTTAAGATGCTCCAATATTTTTCTTAATGAGCACTCCTTTGACCTTTGTATGCCACGTATGAAATCTAATGCCGTTAAACTTATTGATGTTCTTGGTGGACATTGCATGGGCATGTTTTATATCATGTTCTTCAAAAGGGAAGGGTCCCGCATGGCCTTTGATTGCTCTTTAACTTCAACACCCCTTTCAAAAGGGTATACACAAAGACACTTGGGCCTTAGAATGGAACGCACACTTTACATGGCACATACACACACACACACTTGCTTAATTGGCAAACAACATGCAAGATTAATCAAGGCACCATTGCTTCGTGCTTGCCTTAGACAAAGCATGAGTACATTCATCCAGATAACTTCACATGCACGTGTGTATATATATATAATCACCCATTGTTATCAAGAAAGTCAAACAACACGTAACAGAGGAGAAAAACACACAACTCTCACGTGTGTGTATATATATGCTTGGGTTACTTAGTGTAACTACATATGGCTCATAAGATGAAATCTGAAGCAAGAGAGGGTAGGTCTTACCTCCAAACTTTGGGTTTGGGGAAGTGTATAAAACCCATCACAATACATCCTCATAATAGAGGGTTTTGACTTCCCACTTTTTTTATTCTTCTTCTTCTTCTTCTTACAGTATGTGTACTTTACCTTTGGAATATCTAGGATTCTTTTGGTTCCTAGTGTTCAGGGTTCACGTCAAGGCTTCCCCCAAACTCGATGATGATTTTACAATGCTCCAAATATTTTTCTCCATGAGAACTCCTTTGACCTTTGTCTGCCAAGTCTGAAATCCAATGCTGTTAAACTTATGCATTTTTTTGGTGGACATCTCATGGGATTGTTTTAGGTCATGTTCCTCAAAAGGGAAGAAAAGAGGCCCAAAATTTTCCATTGTAAGGCCCTAGGAACCCTCAATAAGAGGGGCCACAAGGATGCACAAAATGGGCCAAGCAGGATCCCTATTATTCTAGCACCCAGGATCAATGCAAATCTCATTTGTCCCAGGAAAGAAAAAGTCCATGAAGCAGAAATTGCAAGAGCTTCCTCCCTATCAAGTACGAGAAGAGTCCAAGGGGGGAACCTTCAAGACACAAGAAGTGAAGGCACTCGAAATTCAACTAATGCCAAGAGAAATTTATGATGTAGCAAAGGAGCCTCAGTTGGTTGAAGCACACAGGTGGCTTGGATTACTAGATTATTACAAATGTCTGCCATGTGGAGTGGATTTTCAAAGAGCGTATGTATGAACTCCAAAGCTCCATTCAAGAGGATGGCACATCCAGGCTAACGTATCACAACAAAATACCAAATAAATTATTGCACAATCTCTCAAGCTGCCCGCAACATGATGGGTTCAAGCCTTTGACAATAGGATACAACCCCTATTTTACAAAGGATAAGAGCCACTCTTTTTAGTTTGCATGGAAACCTTTTACTTTACATGTAAGTCTTTACAAGCAAGAAATATAGTGTGATTTTTTTGAGTGTCAAATCTCTCTCTCCCTCTTTGATCTTGTTCTTCTGCTTTTTCTCATGCCATGGATGCACGCCATAATCCTCCATAGACCCCAAGATTAACATCTTGTATCAGAGCCCTGCCCGGACTCGGCTCAACTCAACTCGTGGGAATCGCTGCTTGCAAAGGGAAAAGCTAGTATGTTGACCTTCATCAAAATGATCAAACCCAACATCAACACGGTCCCCTTGGCATGTTGACAAAGTTTCGACACTCAAGCACCCTCTAATTAGAACTCAACCCGTTGCGAGTGCATATTTTGTCTGCACTGTTTCTTCCTTAAAGAGAGCTGCAAAATCCAATTTTTTTTTGTTTTCATACTAGTTATTCACTTGTCCACTTATTTAATCCCTTTAAGAGCCTATTCACACACTCGGTGATCGGATAGCAAATTGGTAATTGATCTTGAAGGTTTAACAAAAATTTTCAGACCAACAACAACATCAAGGCAATATTTTAGAGATTTACAAAAAACTGACAAGTCTTGGCTCGGAGCACAATTTGAACGGTGTTAAATCAATAAATATTAAAATGACTCGGATTTTTTTTAAACTAACGATGATGTGGACAATCCAATTGTATTCGACAGTGGACTTTGTCCATTTATCATGGCATCCAAGGTGGATAAATTTAATGGATCCGACTTCCACACGTGGCAAATCAAAGTGAAGGGATATTGGATGCGAAAGAATCTTTGGAGCGTGGTCAAGCCTCTGTCAACTGACAAAGCTGGAACATCAGTTCTTTTTTCACTACTAAAGTGAAATCAAACTCAAGCAATGTGATAAACCATCGAACAATACATCTTATATTACAAATTTTGTTCACCAAGTATACTAGCGCAGTAGTGCTTGATGATCCACAAAGAACACAAAATTTTTCTTTAGAACTAGGTAGTGTTTGAACCTTTTTTACACCATAGACCATTCATAGCCATTCTCTCTTCGTGATCGTGTAGTTTTGTTTTGCACTATTAAGCTATATGGTGAAGTTAACAAATGGAAAAATTCATGTTTTTTTCTCAAGGATGTTCTAATATGCATCCTATAGCAAAGGCTGATGCATTAACATGGAAATGGAATATATTTGTCCAATCAAGAGCTTTTAATATCGGAGCAAAATCAATCTCTGTTTCAATAGCTATAATGCTTTATCACATTTGTCGGACCACTCAAGATTTGTGATAAAAGCATAGAGAGGTTTGAATATGATACCTCAATGACCCATGAAGGCTTGTACCTCCCTTATGCTCATGCAATAGGTTTTTCATTTCTCAAAGATATTCTTCAAATTCTCTTTGTGTTCATTTCTCAATAGAGAATGCACGCATGAGTCATCCATGTAGATTCTAAGAATTGTCTTAGATATTCCTTAAATGCATGCGCCGGGGTGGAGGGGATCACTACCTAAAGTCTATTAGCATGTGTGTTCAAGAATTATTTATGAAACCCCTTAGCTGTAAATTTCTCACCATTAAAAGGGTCCCTTTTTGTATTCAATTTGTAATAACATTTTGAGGAATTTTGTTCCACACCCTTTTGTATGTAAAAATGTAAAAAAATATAGAAAAAATTATCCCCGATGTTGAACCCACGTGATAGGCATTTTTTATCGTAGTGAAATCCTCGAGAATGCATGATTCATCAATCTTTGGAATGTGGTAGGTGTGTTGGTCAAGCCAAATGGAATCATGCAATAAGAAAATATGCCCCATTATGTGGCAAAGGATGTATTATGTTGATCCTCTAGCTTTATAGAAACCTATCTATAAGCTTCCTTTCTCGCAACAACTTACTCAATTGCATGATTAGTAATTGGTACATGATAGTTGTATCAGATAGTAGATGCATTCACTTCCTTGATATTCACACAAAAATGAAATTTTTCATTCTTCTTGGGCACTAGAACAATTGGTGATACCCAACCTATGTGCTTGATCTCATAGATAAGCTCTACTTCCTTAAGGTTATCTATCTCCTTCTTGATCTTTTTGGCAAAAGTTTTGTTATGGGTGTAGGGACATTGGTGCAACCAAAGTGTGTCGACCATAGCAAAGGGCACAATCAAGGACATTTTTGTCTAAAGATGCAGGCGAGAGTGATAAACCAAGTGTGAAGGAGCAGGGCAGGCAGGTGGTAGCAGAGATTTATGACTAAGTGGGTTTTATAGGCCTAAAGGGCTCCAAAATGGGCAAGTGTGAGGGTAGGCAAAGGTGTTCACAATACTAAATTTGTGAATTTGAATCTGGATACTGGATGCTGTGCAAGCTAGTCTAAATGACTCCTCAAACAAACCTACAGATTGCATGTTATGAAATCCCAAAGTTAAAGTGATTTGCAGATTCTGGACGGACATGGCAGGTGGAGACACGTGGTTAAAATTGATATGAGTGCATGGGCTTGAAGTGCTTATTATATGGTGCATGTTGGTCTTTTCGGATCAAAAATTAGAAGGCGACATATCACCAGTAAAGTTTCATCACAGGGGCCAATTTTGTGTCAGTTTGGTCGCCTCGATCGGTGTGCCATATGAGGTTTTTGGAGCCTTGACAGAGTTTGTATGAACAGTATCTAGTATATGAAGACCATAAAAATTGATGGTTTGTTAAACAAAAGCTAGATTGGTAAGATATAGCTTGGGGATGCCATATGATTTCTGTCAGTTCTGATGTGCCTAGAAAGGCATTAGAAGATTTCAGAGGTCATTTGGAGGGACTTCTAAGATATTATATTTCTCTCTCTAGAAAATTTTCTTAAAATGACTTTGCAGTTGTTGAGTACGTCCAAAAGGAGAACTAGATACTCTAAAAAGTAAACATAACGTTTTAGCATTCCTAAAAATGGTCACCTTTTCATTAAATGCAAGTATCTTTTTCACGAGGCCGGCGTTGCTCATTCAATATGGCTCGCATCATCACTGAAATTTTATGAAAAAAACATAAAATTGTCAACTAGTGTTAGAGTTTGTAGATTTTGACACTACCAATGCATCCAAATCGGCCAAACACCTAAAAATCGAATGTCTACTTGCCCTTTCTAACTCGCAGAGGGAGAAATCGCCAAAAAACCTCTAAAAGAGGATTTTTGACAAATGGCATGCGAGGGGCACTTCAAACTTTTTCAAAATGGTCTTGTAAACGGTGCACAAAGGTCATTTTACAAAATTTTAAAATGCCTCTCGCACGCCATTCGTCAAAAACTCTCTTTCAAACTACTTTTGGCAATTTGTGCCTCCTCGGGTGTTAGAAAAATGTAACTAGAAATTCAATTTTTAGGTTTTGGGCATTTTGGACGCATTGATGGTGTCAAAATCTACAAATTATGACACTAGTTGATATTTTTGTGATTTGTTTTTTCATTTCAGTGATGACGCAAGCCATATTGAATGAGTGGTACAGGTCTCGTGAAAAAGACACTCGCGTTTAATGAAAGGGTGACCATTTTCAAGGACTATTGGAGCTTTGAATACATGGATGATACCTTGTTTATATGTTTGTTAATATGAGGCTTTTTTTAACGTAATGTTGGCTCTTCTCTCATTGGAGGAGCTCTTTTTTTTGTCTCTACTAAAAGGCCCTCCAAAACCCCCCAGAAATTTCCTAATGTCAAAACGGAGTGGTGCTTGCACAGATCGGAGTTGAGAACCAAGAAATTTGTAGGAATTTTAAGCTCGATCACCAAGTTTGAGAGAAACAAATGGAAAGCATTTGAAAATGGGGAAAAAGGATTTTTTGAAGTTTTTTAAAATGAAGTTTTGGTGGATTTTTGAGAAGCTCCGAGGTTAGTAGCTCTACGAGACCGCCACATGTCATCTTGCAATAACCCATATGCACTCGGTGGATCTCCAGGAGTAGAGTATATATATTGAGGGTGTGGGGATCATAACTCATCACAAAGGGCATGAAGTCCTTGGGCTTTGTAGGCTATGGCGGCCACCGCTTGCGGCCCTTTGTGGTGTCTAGTTGTGTGCGGTTTGGTTAGGAAGGTGTGGAACCTATGGTTGTGAGAGTTTGTGATGAGAATCGCAAACACTTTGCAAAAAGTGTTTAAAGATGGTTTAAATTCTAAAAGAGTTCGTGACAACAAAGTCACAAACCCTCTTTCCTACCATGCTTGGAGTTTGCTTGTTTCCGTAGGTGAGATTATGATGAGAGTATCACCAAATCATATGCAATTTTACTTAAAAATACCAAGTAAAAACACTAAAATTTCAGTCATAAAACCTCAATGCTCATACAAGCACAAATCCCAATCAAAACCCAAACCTCTTTCATGGAATCATGTAGCCACACCACCAATTGTATGATAGTCATTGTAACATTAAACAGTTGAAAGGAAGACATGAGCTTCCACCTTCATGGCGACCATTTTATGATTTTGAAGAGACTTAAAAGCTTCTAATTTGAATCTCACACACCATTTTGATACGGGAAAAACCTAATCCACTCACTCACAAGCTCAGATACAAGATTGAGAAGAAGCCGACTGCATTACACATAAAATGAGCAACCATGCATAGTAGTGGAAAATTGTAGGGTTTTCCACTAAAAGGAAGCTTTCTCTCTCTTTCCCATTGCATTTTCGGTTGATGGGTCAGTTTTAGGGCCATTTTTCCACTTTGTAGATCATTTTCATCTCATTTTATACCCAAAAAAGGGCATTTTTAATGTGAAAAATCCCAACCGGAGTCAAAAAAATCCCTAAATTTTGGAGATCACTTGCATAGAAAGCATAGATGTGCATCAATTTTCATGTATTTTGTGTTACTTTCCATGTAGGTGAGATGAGTGTGCCACCATGAAACACTTGGAAAATGTACATCATAAAACCAAAATAGTAATTTGATCAAGTAGGAAAGCATGCGAAGGTGCCACATCCAGGGCCACAATTGCTTGGATAGGTATATACATGATAGTGATCGTAGTAGATGCTTCAACATATATCACAATATTACATGGTTATTTTTATTTACATGCATCAATAGGTATCAAAAATGAGGTGAATGTTTTTCTTTTCACATTGTGCATGTGCCACAACACAACATCCACCCCCTCTGAATAGTGAGGTGAACTTTTTTTTTTCACATTGTGCACGTCCCACAACACAACATCCACCCCTCTAAATTTGCACATCCTTCGGCATGTGCAAACATTTTGGTTATGTAGGTTTAGTCTTCATTAAGATCCACACATATTTGGATTTCATTTTCATCTTTTACAAATTTTTGGAGGGGTGTATGCAAGACAGAGAGTACCCACTTCACTCTAGAGGTTCCTCACCACACTGGCAACTCACAGCAAGTTTCAAAATTCAATTTTGACATTTTTTGAGCAAGTTATGATCACTTTAAGCAATCACTTGCATAGATGCATCTTATGGTCTTTGCAAGCCCAAAAATGCTTCAAATTTGATGAAATGTGGCCTATATGCTTCCTAAATGCTGTAGATCACAAGGATACACTCAGATGTAACTTTTGACCTCATGTCCTCCTCCAAGACATTATATGTGTATAATGTCCAAGTGGTCAGAATTGACTTCTGTTTTTGCCACATGTGCTCCTTAGTGTGTACAACAAGAATATGTGCTCATAGCAAATTTTGGATGTCAAAATTGCTCAAAATCACCACTTTGATATGGAAATTCCCTGAAAGAGTAAAATCCCCCCAGTTTTCAATCTATAAGACCAAATGATATGAAATTTGGTGTATGTTCTCAACACAACTTGCAAAAGATGGGTATGATGTCAAAAGTTCAAATTTGCTACCATAATCACCCCTCAAACATCATACGCGTATGATGTATGTTGATGAATTTTTGGACATAACTCATTCACAGACATCCCTAAGTCTTTAACACTGGCTTTCAAGCACTTCTACCAATTTTCATGCAAAAATGTGCTCAAAATTCAAGTTTCTTTTTTCTCATTTCTGACACTCTGTCTTTTGCCTTTTGGGTGCCAAGAGTTGGTCAAAATTCTAGTCTCAATGTATACATAGGGTATAACCCCCTTCTCAACACGTTGGTGCAGTCAAAGTTTTTAAAATTGGTCTCGAGACATTATATGTGTTGTTAGGAATTTTTTGGACGAGAATAAAGTCACTAAGTCATGCCAAAAAGCTTGCCCACTAGCCTCATGTATATATGTGTGCATAGCTCTGCAAGTTTGGAAGTGGCCCTGTAAAAATTCATGTACAAAGGTGTGATTTTACCAAGCTTGGGTGCTGATTTTTAGGAAATATGACATAGCTAAGTAGATAATTGAGTACATTACTTAATGGAGAGAGATAATTTACACACACAAGAGATTATAGAGTAGAGTAGAGTAGAGTAGAGTAGAGAGAGAGAGAGAGAGAGAGAGAGAGAGAGAGAGAGAGAGTGCACACGATATACGTGGTTCACCCAATGTGGGCTACGTCCACGAGAAAGCAGCCACTCAATGGCTTTAGTACTTCAAACAAGAAGTAAGCTACAAAGGGACTATACCCTTTTGGATCTCATGCCTTGCTTCATTCTCACCACCTCACATCAACTTCACAATGCACCACAATGCTTCACAAATCTATTTTTGTGTGTAGAGAAGGCCTCCTTTTATAGGCCAAAATGGCTACCCTCTCTCATGAGAGGAAGCCATGGTAGCCGCCCTTGTGTAGATAAGTCCAAATCGGACCCTCCAATCCGCCCATGTGTGTCCTCCCTTGAGAAGACAAGTCTGCTTTTGAATTAGGCCACCGGCCAACCGGCCATTGACTACCGGTCATTTTTTGACCACTTCTTGGCCGCCGTTCGACCATAATATTTCCGCAAAAACGAATATTCCAGCTCAAGACTAGCCATGAAAATTTTGGTTTCCGGTGAGTGATTTTTCTTCACGCACAATGGCTTCTCCTCATAATATGCGTTTTTACCACAAAAACTTACAAGGGGTAAATCAAGCTCCATACTTAACACTGATGTTTTGGGTTGTTCGAGTCCCCAACAATGGATTTTAATAAGTATTTTCAGCCATGCTTTTTAGCTCGTGAATCGGAGTTGTACATCATGAATTATGAGCATACGAAGCGGGTGGTCTCAACTTAAAAGGTGATTGTGGGTGCATGCGACAAGGGAAACTGGGACAACTTGGGGGTCTAAGATTAGAAATGCTGAAATTTTACATTTTCTAGAGATAGCCAAGGTGATGGGCTTCGAGCCGTGTGTTACGGTGTGTCATTCGGTGACCGGAGCAGCAAGTTATGCCGCAGGGAAAGTTGTCCGAGAAGTTCTTATGCTTGGGGAGAGAGCTGGAATGTTTTGGGCTTGGGAGGAATGAGGAGAAGGTTGCCATGTGGTGGGGAGATTATCCCACATGAGAAGAGGAAAAGGGAAAGTGAGGGGTATATAGGGCACATTGGGTGCCCACTATAGGTGTATCAAAGGGAGAGGAGCTCTCTCAAGGCTTTGCTATGGGGGTTGTGGGCTCATGGGGAGGGAGATGGCACATTTTGGGAGTTCACACTGCTTGGTCAGGTGCGTGGCCACTTACTTTGGTCTCTAGCCACTTGGCCCCACCCCATTATATTCCTTGGTCAAAGGGTCACCGACAACTCATTTTTTTGCCAAAAAAGGTCTAAAAGGAGCCAACGAAAAGATTCCTGAGGAGAGAACGTTGTCGGCTAAGAAGAGAGAGAAAACTCTTGGGTATAAAAGATAAGAAATCCCCCATTTTAATAGCTACAACACCTGCACAACTTCTAGAGAGCTTATTTTTTAGCAAGAAAGAGTGCACCCCGACTTCGAGCGGCCATAACTCTTTCATCGTTCATTTGTTTTTTGTGTGGATACTCTATAGACATTTCCACAAGACGAGATTTGTCATGATGTCCCTTAATTCTCCTCATTTGGAGTGATTTCCATGCTTGAAGGCTACTTCATAAATCTCTACAGTTGTTTACCCCACAAGTGCTTTTGGCCGTGCAATAGTTCTTCCTTCCAACGGTGTGGCTCGTGCAAAGCTATAGAAGCATCCATTTTCCTTCTTGTTTGCATGCTAGCATTGTTTTGGTGCCCCCATGGAGGAAAAAGTTCTCCAATTGTTGTGAAATATTTTTATTCTATGGGCAGAGAATGTAAAGGGGATGTGGGTCATTATGGACAACTGGTTATGTATGTGCAAATTGTGAACATCACTTGAGGTGGTCGTATAATCTGATTGTAGCCTTTGGAGGGTTGTGAGGTTTTGTGAATCCGAGCACCGGGGGTAGCGTTACCCAGTGTGAGGTGGATTAGGTACTAGAGCGATCCATCGACATCCCTTGAGCTTTCGACGTCACATGTAAGTGTTTTTGTGGCAATCAAATATGGCGGACGGGTTCCCACAATTTCATGGATTTCCTAATGAGAATGCACAAACTTTTATTGAAAAATTGGAGGTCAATTGCTTACTGTAAAATATACTAGACCAGGCTGTATTATTGCGGCTATTTTGCAATACAGTTTACAGGATGAGGCAAAAGTTTGGTTGCACAATCATGAAGAGTTGGTGAAGGCACAAACTCCAGGGGTGGTTTTGGACTACAATCCTGTGAACCAAGTTTTCCTGGCATAGTACAAATCCATTGAAGTGTGTGATGAAGTTTAGATGAAATTTTCGGGTACCCTCAGAAGGCTAATCAAAGGGTTGACGATTTTGTCATGCAGCTCACCCGTTTATGGGATAAATGGGCCCGGGCTTTGGAAAGTGAGATCCCTCCATCCATGTTTAAGAAGGACCGTTTTGTGGCAAACTTAAAAGAAAGTCTGAAGTTCAAAGTTGAGCTGAAAAGGCCTGCCACCTGTGAGGAGGTAGTCGTAATCACCAAAGAGAAAGAATGGAAGGCTCAAAGACTTAATAAGTATGGGAAAGCGGTCCCTGTGCAAAGTAATGGTGGCCAAAAGGAGGGAAATCAGGCAGAAGCTGGAGGCCAGCCTGTTCAAAGGGCTGCTAATACTGAACAGTTACACTGAAATATGCAAGACATGATGACCATGATGCAGGAATTGCGACTTAGTGTTCTTGGAGGTGGAGGTAGTCGTGGTCGTGGACGTGGCATTGTAATGGCTTAGGCATATGAAGCTCAGCCTAATGCTAAATGTGGATCATGGACAAGGCGGTTTTGAACCGCAAAGAAGATTCATCTCTAATTGTTATAATTGTGGTGAACTTGGTCATATCCGTACTTATTGTTCAAAGCCAACAAGGATGGGAGGTGATATGTTCCCACTCCCACAATAGATTCCTAATAGGGATAATGATTATGCATTGGATATACGAAGAGATCAAGGTACTGAACAAGAAAATCAGGCCTCAACCTCTAGTGGTCATGTGGGTATTGTGCGGGTTGAAAAGAAAGAAGCAGATGTGCTACTCGTGGGAAAAAGAGAGAGGGAAGGCTATGTTGCACCAGGTCCTAGAAAAAATAAAGGGAAGGAGAAAGAGGGTGAAGATGAAAAATCCAAGAGGAAGGGAAGACCTTGTAGACGATTTGAAGTGGCAGATTTACCTTTGGAAGAAGGCCAAACAACTTACAATTTACAGGAAAACCTGATTGTGAGGAAATTAGATTGTACTTTTGGAGAACTGATGAATATGGTGCCCAGAATCAAGAGGCAGTGGAAGTCATTAGTGAATCCAAAGAAAGAGCTGAAGCATGGACAAGTCAGAGTGTTGGTTGTAGGAGAGTTACCCAACATTTTTTCTGTGGTGAACGCTTGGCACAAAGGTGTGGCATGGGAGAGGCCTACATTGATTGACGTACTCAAGTTTGTGTCATCACACAGTCATGTGTTGAGGGACTGGGTCTCATTACATGTGGAATCTCTAGGTTTTAAGTTCGACTAGAAAACCATGCCAAAGTGAAGTGTTTGGGGATGATTAAGAATTTGGAAGTTGAATTCTTTAGCGTGAAGGTTAAAGTAAACTTTGATGTTATGCCAGCTGGCGTGGGAGCTCTTCCTCTCATTTTGGGACGACCTTGGCTGAGAGTTGTTGGTGCTTGCAAGATTGGGGCAAGGGCACAATCTGTGTATATGGCAGGAAGGGTGAAAAGAGGATGTTTGATATGACTAACAAACAACCTATGGCACTAGAAGATGCCAAGTGAGAATGATGACTCTGAAGTTACAAGTGAAGATAGTTCTAAAGATTTAGAAAGTAGCTCTGATTCCAGTTCCAATGATGAGGGTAAAGTGTCATTCTTGTTTTTGGATGAGGAGAAGAGGGAAGTGGGTGAAATGTTGCAAGCGTCAGGGAATATAAATGCTTGAAGCCGTTTAGAGCAACTTGAAGAGTTGATGCAACCTAAAGAGGAATTGCTAGTGAAGAGAGAGTTGATTCAAAATATGTTGTGTACTCATTTGACACAAGGAGAAAGAAGGGAGTACTTAGTAATGTTGGACAGGTTTCCAAATCTTGTCATCACTTCATACTAAGAAATAAGGGGTTTTGTTGGGAATCATGTGAAGACTGAGCTAGTTGAAGGGGCAAAGCCAGTAAGACAAAAATTAAAAAGGATGGGTAAGGAGCAAATGAATTATTTAAAGGAAGAAGTGGATAAGATTTTGGATACAGGGTTCATCGTGATAGTGGGTAATTCTGAATGTGTAAGCCCTGTAGTGGTCAATCCAAAGAAAGATGGGCGTTGGAGAGTTTGTGTTGATTACAAGACATTAAATGCAGTGACCAAGAAAGACCCTTACCCTTTGCCTTTCATTGATCAACTTCTAGATGTAGTCACTGGTTTTGAAAGATACAATGTCTGTGATGGTTATTCATGATATTTTCTTCTTATCCTTGCTCTTGAAGATAAGAAAAAGACTACCTTTATCATGCCATGGGGTTGTTTCTGCTTTTGTTGCCTTCCTTTTGGGTTGACAAATGGACATGGAGATTTTGAAAGAAAAATGGATTGGGTCCTTACCCCGTTCCTTGGGAAGTTTTTCAAGGATGATTTTTGTGTATACAGTTCAAGAAAAGAGCATGGTTAGAATCTTGAAAGACTTTTGCAAGGTATGATGAATGCGGGGGTCAATTTGAACCCTAAAAAATGTCATTTGATGCAGCCAAGGGTGAAGCTTCTTAGGCATGTGATTTCAAAAAATGGGATTGAAGCAGATCCAGAAAGTGGAGACTTTTTTGTTACTGTCACCTCCAAAAGATACCACAATTTGCCACTGTCATACAGAAGGTTAAATGTTATGTCTCGTTTCATACCTTTGGCATCACAACTATTGTATCCATCGCAGCAAGAAGTTAAGAATGATTCCTTGGAGTGGTATCGTGACTGTGATGATGTTTTTGACAGAGTCAAAGAGGTTTTGAGTACACTACCCATTACGCAAGCTCCTGGTTGGGAAAATGAATTTTATGTTAACCCACCAATGGGAGACGATTCCATTGGAACCATGTTGTGAGAAAAGGGGAAGGAATCTCAGTATATGAAGCATGTTCATTATGCTAGCAGAGTAAAGACTCCCCATGAAAGAGATTTCTATGAAATAAAATTGGTGATGACCCAGTATGGTGTATGCTTGTAGATGATTCAGACACTCCTTACTGCAAAAATCATTCACCTTTCTCAATGTGCATTCATTGCCTCTCGAGTTATTCAATAATTCAAATATATCAAAAACAGAGATGAGATGGGTTATTGAACTTCAGGAGTTTCAGTTTGCTTTTTTGGTGGAAGAGAGTACTTGGGTTACCCTGGCAGATTTACTCACTTATAAAGACACTCCTATTTTGGTTAAAGAAGAGGTGGTGCGAAAGAAGAAAATTGATACTCTTTCAATCTTTGATGCTTCACTGTTATACTTTGATGGTTCTTATCAGAGAAGTCATGATGCTGCTTCAGGAGGCATTGTTATATATGACGCACAAGGGAAGCTTGGGCTAAAACTTGATGCAAAGAGTAACAATGAAGTAGAGTACATGGCTCTTGAAGGTGGTTTTCATATTTTCTTACAATTGGAAATTAGACGCTTGTAGATCAAAGGAGATGCCTTCTTGGTCGTGAAGCAAGTATTGGGAGTATAGAAGAATAAGAATCCTAAACTAAAGAAATTATGCTTCAAGATGAAATCATTGCTCAAAAATTTTGAAGATGGAGTTTGCAGCATATTGAGAGGCCCCAAAATAAAGAAGCTCATGATGCTGCCCAAGAAATGATCACTTGTGTGTTTGTGTTGATGGCAAATACCCCTTTATATCATGGAAGAGAAGTCTTATCAAAGGAGATGGATTTTCTATCGACAAATGTCCTACCTGAATATTTACCTTCCAGAAAGTATGCGCTTATAAAAAAAGCCATGAAATACAAAATGCTTAATGATGTGTTTTATATGAAAGGAAGTGATTTGGTTTTTTGTCATGTGCCCTGGAAAGAAGAAATTTACAAGATCTTGGAAGAAAATCATGAGGGATCTTGTGGAGGCCATTTTTCCATGAAGATCGTGTTGCATAAAATTTTGCAAGAAGTTTATGTATGGCCAAGCATTCAGCGGGATGTTAACCATTGGTCCAGAAGATGGGAAAGAGAATTTTGAAGCCCAAATTGCAACAAACAATTCTATCTTTTGATGTGTTTGAAAATGGGCTCTTGATGCTATTGGACCCTTACCTATGACTAGCAAAAGAGATGCTTACATTTTGATAGCAGTGGATTATTTGTCACAATGGGCAAAAGCCAAGGTTGTCAAATAGATTACCAGTAAGGAGATGGGGAAATTTGTTTATGAGCATATATGTGGAACATTTGGTGTGTCCCTAGGGCTATTTTTTGATAGAGGACCAGGATTTAGAGGAGAGATATTTCATTTCTTATGCGAGAAGCTCAATATACAGCATAGGTACAATTCTCCTTACTATCCACAATGAAATGGTCTCAATGAGAGATTCAATGAAGAGTTAGTGAACTTTTTTGACAAAGATGACCCAAACCCATGGAAAGACTTGGGATTCGGAGTTGCCTTGTGCATTATGGGCCTATAGAACTGCTATTAAAATGAGCATAGGATTTTATCCTTAACACTTGGTTTATGGCAAAGAAGATTTATTGACAATTGAAGTGGAGATTCCTACACTCAAGTTATTTTCATTGGGAGATGAAGAGCAAACAAATGCTTGGCAAAAACGATTGTTGGATTAACAATGTTTGCAGTTGGATAGCTTTGGGCTACTATGAGGAAGTGTCAAAGAAGGCTCATCTAAAAGCCAATGAATGTGTGGAGGATAAGAAAATTGAAAAGGGTGATTTGGTGTTGTGATACAATAGTAAGTTGGACAATACCTTTCAGAAGAAGTTTCAAATCAAGTGGGAAGGTCCTTTTACTGTTGTGAACAAATTTCATAATGGCACATTTCAATTGGTTGATTTGAGTGGTGCACAACATAAATATCATGTTAATGGTTATAGAGTGAATAAATACTTGAGGTAATGGGCTTCAAGACGTGTGTTACGGTGCGTCATTCGATGACCGGAGCAACAAGTTATGCCGTGGGGAAAGTTGTTCGAGAAGTTCTTATGCTTGGAGAGAGAGCTGGAATGTTTTGGGCTTGGGAGGAATGAGAAGGAGGTTTCCATGTGGTGGGGAGATTATCCCACATGAGAAGAGGGAAAGGGAAAGTGGGGGGTATATAGGGCACATTGGGTGCCCCCTATAGGTGTATCAAAGGGAGAGGAGCTCTCTCAAAGCTTTTCTATGAGGGCTTGTGGGCTCATGGGGAGGGAGATGGAAAATTTTGGGAGTTCACACTACCTGGAGAGGCGCTTGGCCACTTATTTTGATATCTGGCCACTTGCCCCCACCCCATTTCTTGGTCAAAGGGTCATCGACAACTCATTTTTTTCCCAAAAAAGGCCTAAAAGAAGCCAATGAAAACATTCCCGATGAGAGAACATTGTTGTCTAAGAAGAGAGAGGAAAATATTGGGGATAAAATATAAGAAAGCCCCCATTTTAATAGCTGCAACATGTGCACAACTTCCAGAGAGCTCATTTTTGAGCAAGAAAGAGTGCACCCCGACTTCGAGCAGCCATAACTCTTTCATGATTCATTTGTTTTTTGTCTATGGATACTCCATGGAAATTTCCATGAAACGAGATTCATCATGATGTCCCTTGATTCTCCTCACTTGGAGTGAGTTCTTTGCTTGAAGACTTTTTCCTAAATCTCTACAAGTGTTTAGCATAGGTGTAAGCCGTGCAATAGTTGTTCCTTCTGACGGTCTGGCTCGTGCAAGGCTATAGAGGCATTCATTTTCCTTCTCATTTGCACGCTAACAACGTATAATGTCCAAGTTTATAGAATTTCAGTTTTTGTACACAGAACTCTTGCACATGCTCTCTTATATATGCACATCATCAAATCAGCCATGCAAAAATGTAAATAAAAAGCTATTTATTGCTTTTTTTCCCTCAAAAGCATACTTTTTAGAGATTCTAAATGCAAACAAGAACTTCTACAAATAAATCAATGAT
This sequence comes from Adiantum capillus-veneris, assembly GCF_014529385.1. NCBI lineage: Eukaryota > Viridiplantae > Streptophyta > Polypodiopsida > Polypodiales > Pteridaceae > Adiantum > Adiantum capillus-veneris. Next base: position 65,968,976 of record NC_140934.1, read on the forward strand.
GAATAGCTCTAGATCAGATTTAAATTACTTACATAAAGCTACTCCTACAAATCGTATAGGGTTTTGCATTTATGAAGAGAAAAACCCTTCAATGCCACACACAGACTAGCAACACTTTTATCACCTCACAAACCACTCGACCACCAACAACTACTCTAATCTACAAATCCTAACTACACCTACCTAGTCGCCGCAGACCCTCGGCAAGACACATGCTTCCTGGCTATCTACGTCATCTCGGAATAACCTCTTCCAGATCCACTTAAGAAAAATGCTTTCTTTAGACAAAACTAAAGCAAGCAACCATCACACAAGTGCTAGTAGGAATACCTACCTATGTCCTTGTATCCTCGCTAATGGCGCCAATGTTGCGGAAGCGAATTACACCACCTATAAAGTAAATGAAACACAAGCTAGATCAACATAATGTCAATCAAGGACACAAATGACACGTTAGGCACATTGAAATATCTTTAGCTTGTCAGACTGAGACCATCCTACACATACAACACTCTAGAAGGCCAACTACACCACAATCTAGAATCTCACTACTCTCAACTACACCGCCCAACCCGCATATACACAAGCCGAAGAAAACCCATCAAATCATACCATATAACCCCATCTACAGAAAACACATATAAAGACAAAGAAAATCCTAAAATGGTTCAAAATTGAAGTCTATGAGTACCTATGCATAGCTTATGTCTCTATGATTCTAACGACTACTTGCAGGCAAAAAACAAACATCATTTGATAACTTACATCCGCAAAGATCTCGTAGATGCACGAGTGCACGTGCTCCGTCTCACGTGGAATTGTTGGCGTTGTCGTGTAGCTCTTGCCGAGGCTAGTGCAATGGTGCAGTCGAGTCTACAATGTGATGAACAAGAGGGGAGTAGCACCAGGATGAAGCTTACTCTCTCTCTCTCTTCATCTCTCACACACAATGAACGGTAGCTTAAAACTTGATTATGATAAAATTTCTTCTTACAAAAATCACCTAGGTATCTTATATACTAAGGCTACCTTAGGTTAACCAAAAATAGAGTTCAAGGGAACAAATGGCTTTGTATTTACAATTTAGAAGTGCCATTGTACCCTCGCTTTTGCAACTAGACAACTACCTACTTATTACAAATGATGTTTATAACCATAATCCCCAACATTCCATAACTCTCAAAAAATAAGGCTTTGTTGAGTTATGTCGTCGTGCTGTTGATCTAGCCGTCAGCAACAATCTTCCACATATTGATGGAGTTTGATTTTATAGTAGTGGTTAAAAATGGGAAGACACGTCTTCAAGCAGACCATCTTTCTAGATTTCCAAATGGAGAAGCTCCAAAATTCATAGATGATGACATCCCTGATGCATATCTTTTCAATGTTGAAATGATACCCAAGTGGTTCAGGAGATAGTCATCTTATTTTCCTATGGAGAAGAATTCAAAGGGACTGAGCAAGAACTTAAATGACAGAGGATACACCAATCCAAGACTTTTCAATTGATTGGCAAATGCTTGTGTCATTTAGGCTCAGGCTACCTTTTACAATTATGTGCAAGTCTCAAAGAGTATGATTGATATCTTTTAGAAGCACATGCTCACAACTTGGCATTCCATTGCTCACAAACATAAACATATCAGCGCTTGAAACAATTAGGAGTCTACTGGCCAAATATGTGTGTTGATGTTCATGAGAGTATTCTAATTTTTCTATATGCAAATCTTCACCACTAGTAAGACCACCACTACGAATCAATGCACTCAAAGTAGCAAAATTGGATGAAGAAAATGCGATGGATCCATCAATCAAATTCAAGGTGGGAAGTAACCAAGAGGAAGAAAATGTGCTTCTAGGTTCAAGAGCTCAAGGAAATCTTATTTCTTGTAGTTTATACAAGCAGCTTTCACTTGAGGAAAAACTCCAACCCACAACATTCAAAGCTATTCAGAGCATTCAATCCATGCAATGGGATGGGCAATCATACTTGTGCATATTAACCAATATGTCTATCCGCACCCTATTTGCATTAGTTTTATGTGGTAGAAGGTAAGATAGTGCAACATCCATTATTTCTCGGTCAACCATGGTAGAGAGAATACAATGTACATATTGATTGGAGCTTTGATATAGTCCACATTCAACATACATAGGAAAGCTAGGTGGTTCCCATTTGCTGCACACAAAGCTGACAAACCATCAGCAGTGGAGTCAAGAGATAAGGGCAAACAACCCTTCCTTACATTAATTCAACGATGGATACCAACAAAAGATTCAAAGGAGATCACTTCTACATATGTCCTACTGAAGGTAGTTACGACCAACAAAGGAAAGCTGCGAGTAAATATGTCAAGGAAACCTACAAAGCAAAGACAGCTCTCACAACCCGAAACAACACCTAAGAAGATCTGGATAAAGAAGAATGAAGTCGCTAAGTTTTGACAAACCTGGTGAAATATCCTTGTCCACTGACATATGATACACCCAGAAAACCAAACCCATAGTATATCACAAAAGTATGGGTGCCAAAGAGGTTTATTGTAGTTCAAGGAAGTCAAGAACAATTCTAGATTCCAAAGAGACAGTGCAAGGAGCTCCCTTCAGTACAAAAACCTAATATCCAACCAGAACCAGACCCTAGACAACTGACACAAAATGATAAAATTTTTTGGGTACCCAAGAGCTTATGGAAACATCAAAAGAGTCAGCCTCATATTTGGATCCTTAAACAATAGACCAAGCCTACGACATATTCGGTCTTTGGATTCACAAAAGTGTGTAACCCCACAAAGCAATACATAATAGAGGTACATGAGACTCCAATGTCAATTAAGCAATGAGCAGCACAATTAGAATGCTTTTTATTTCACCACTCTAAAACAGGTTATGCCAAAATAGGAAACCTCAATATCGAATGCCAATAAGCATATTTCTTATACCCTCCTCCTACACCTCATTCATTTTTTCATGCATTGACTGAGTATGCATATAGTGCGAAATTCCATGGATTTCATTAGCACAATGTTGATACCCATGCACAACACATACCCTTACGCTATACATCCTCATCTAGGAGGACTCCAACTAGGAGGGAGGATGCATTGTCAATGCGGACCCAGTGTGCCAAAAAGGGCATTTTTTTTTATTTTTTTGGGTTTTTTTGTCTTTGATTGAATAAACTTTTGGTGAAACCGAGTACTCATGCCCTAATTTAACTTGATTCTATAGATATATGAGGAAGAATGCCAAAAATGAGCCTCTAGGTATGTGTTGTGTATATATGTAAAAATAGCAATTTTTCAAGCTAAAATATGATAAAACAGAGCAAAGAAAATATTATAGATAAATATGCATTGAAACTTATCATGTTTATTTTATTACTTTGATTTATTGGTATGTTTAAAATTTGATTTTCTATTTTCCTTTTATTTTTTAAATTTTTTTGAAAAAAAAAAGTAGGTGAGATGGTGACGTAACGACAAAAGAAAAATATAGGGGTGATCAACAAGCCAAGGGCAACATATGGTGAAGTTGGGGCACAATTATGAGAACATTGCAAAAACTCCAATTCGACTAGTTTTTGGGAAAAATGACAATTTTTTTGAAAGTTATGCAAAGTGAGTCTAAATCAAGAAATTTTTTATCCTAAAGTGCATCTCGTGATGACGAATAGAAGCACATGTCAAATTTTGTGGAAAATGGTTTCGAGAATCCCGATATAAGAAAGTTTGACCCCACATACTATATCATTTTCACTATTCACACTTAGAGAAAGACCTAGAGTGCGCGTATCTTTTACGGCTTTGTACGATGCCCACAACACACCAATTGGAACCAAACATGAGAGATAGGCTCATTACCATGTGCTCTTCATGTTCAATGCTAACTTCAACGCAAAAAAACTAACAAAAGTGGCAATGTGGCATCAAAGGGTAGAGACCAAAACAAGACCGTAACTCAATGACCACTAATTTGATAGATACAAGACTTGATAGAGGGTTGACCCTAGACTAAATAAGCATTTCTATGCCCTCCTATACCAGTTTAGGTCAGAAATAAAAACCCTAACATTCTTGGGTCCTACCGTAATATGCGACAAGTCGCCAAAATGGCACGAAACTTCATGGGTAGGTGCCTCTACAAGCCCATGTAAGTTCCTTCATGGGTAGGTGCCTCTCAAACGTTGATTTAGGCTTCAAACCTGCAAAGCATCATTTGGCTCTCAGAGCCAAATGGAGCATCCGATTGGTGCCAAACTTCATGAGTAGCATCGACATACCTCTAATAGAAGATCATCTGAGACAAGTCACCTAAATGGAACGAAACTTCATGGGTAGGTGCCTCTCAAGGTTTTCTACAAGCCCATGTAACTTCCTTCATGGGGGTAGGTTCATCTCAAACATTGATTTAGGCTTTGAACACGCAAAGCATCATTTGGCTCTCACGGCCATATGGAGTGTTTGTTTGCCACCAAACTTCATGAGCAGCATCGACATACCTTTGGCAATCAAGACATGTGGTCCAACATCAAGAAAATATGTCGCCGAGCCATCACCCAACTAAAAGACACTTTCAAAGTGACATATCATCATAAAGGACTTTTGTAAAGCCAAAGGCTACACCGACGGCATGGAAAGATGCCCCACATCATCTACAAGCTTAGGTGATCAAGCTCAAGTGAAATCATTGCAGAAAGTCATCTCCAAGAGCAAAAAGCGGCTTCAAAGTCCAAAGTAAAAAATAGGGAGTTTATAAGATAAGCTAATAAATTTCAAAGTTGAACCAGAGCTAAAAGGGCTTAGGACACTAGCACAAATCTTTCCAATGCATTGAAACCAAAATGTGGCATCTCAGACATCATACACGTATGATGTATGGTGGAACTTTTTACACATGCAAGTGATAAATTTTCCACATTAACCTCTTTATCATGCTCACTACAACTCACATACCAAGTTTTATGCAAATAGAATCACATAAAGACACCTGGTCAAAAATCGCTAAGTTCGAGTCCTCAAGAAAACTATGGTTTTATCCATATAAATAATGCTCCAAACTCAAGGAAACTTGACACAAGGCATGCACAAAGCATAAACATCCTATCCCCATCCTCACATTTTAGTTTTCCAAAAATAGACATCATACGCGTATGATGTCTAGACCTGTTAAATTGAGCCTTTTGTCAGCATTTTAATTATCCAAAATTCATTATCATGTCAGATATAGCCTCTACACCAAGTTTGGGCATGAATGGGTATGTTTTGGTCATTATACACGTCATTTTACAAATTCAAGTGCCAAAAACACCATTTATGGCCTTGGGTACATGAGAACTTGTCCAAATTCAAATCTGAACACATCAGAGTGATGCACACATCATGAACAAGCTATACATCAAGTTTGAGCCATAAAATCCAACCTAGACATCATACATGTATGATGTCTAGACCCCTTAATTTGACATGCTGCAATATTTTTGACAACCCTAGCACTTTTATCACATCTTTATTTTATTATCTTCCCAACAAATTTTCATCATATTTGGATATCATTTGACCTATTTTCACCCATATGACAAAAATCTAACTGTACAAATCCCATTTTTGGTTTTTAACATCCATTTCCAAGCTCAATTTCAATTCTAATTCTATAGGCACCATAGACACGCGATAGACATTCTATTATATGAATTTAAAGCTATTTTGTACACAAAAGACATCATACGGGTAGGATGTCCCTAAGTGTCGAATTTGTCATTTAAAGTGGTTTTGACCTATCCAATGCTATTACCATATGCTCATGAGTCAATAGCACAAGCTTCAAGCCAATTTAAACCCCATATACCCCAATTATAGACAGTCTATGAGTTGACTACCATAATTGGCCAGACCCACCAACTCAGAATGAGTGGCTAAGGCTTAAAGAGGATGAAGAAGATGAACCACTAGTGGCACTTCCTATCTTGACAAGGAAACAAAAGCTAGAGACAATTCCAGAAGAAAAATGTGAAGAGCCACTAAAGAAGAAAGTAAAGACGGTACTGACTAGGGAAGAGAAGCCAAAAGAGAACACAAGCCAAAAGGTGGCCCATATCGAGAGACTGATCATGAAATTCAATGTCAAATGAGCATTGAAGGGGGATTTTGAAGAGTATTGGCTACCAGACCCAAAGAAAATGGGCAGCAGATCCTATCGACCCTTAGAAGATCAATTTAATCTTTATATCCAAGCATATGGAGATTTGGAGAGGGTGATAGAACAACAAAATCTATAGCCTTTCACTGCTGATGAAGTTTGGGATATTAAGAAGAAGCTGCAAGAGCAGCCTCAAGAACAGGGAGAAGAGGAAAAAGAGCCCAAAGAGGAGGGAGGTAGTACAAGACCGCAAGCATCTCCGTCGAGATACAGCCAACAACCTCCAAACCCGAAACCCTTAACATCCCAACAAAATGATTTTCCAAAGAAGAAATCAAAGGCTGAGCCAACACCAGAGGACAAAGAAAAGACCAAAAGATGCACCTATGATGATCTCCTCAAATCTGCTTGAGGATGCTTCTGAGGCTGTGTATGGCACCTCAATCCCACCATGGACTGCATATCAAGAAGAAAAAACCAAGGAGAAACCACACGATCAAGATGCTCGATGAAGAGAACCGGAATTGCATTTATCACCATCTAGAGTACCAGGTTAATACCAATCCCATCATTGCCAAGGTGGAGGCCTCTACAGAATTTGTGGTGACCTTCTCCAATGAGAGTGCTACTAAGCATGGGCCACCAAGTCTCCCTGGTTGGACTACTTCCTACACCAACAACAAAGAGTGTGGTAGCAGCAAATGAAGAAGATGTGAGAGCTACCTACCAAATTTTGGACAAAATCAAAACAAGGTCTCTCACTGTTATCAGGATGAGAGAGGAAAATCTAATAAGAGAGCGTGACAAACTCACCAAAGAGCTGCAAAGAGATATTCACAGAGTAGAAATATCAGAGAGAGCAAGAAGCCCACATAATTTTTTTGAAAGAAGATGAACTCAAAAGGGATACCCTCACCCTCCATATGACTGAGGTATCTACGGAGACTGCCAATCTGCAACAACAGGAGAAAGAGAAGATGGGAGATGAGTTGGATTCAGTTTGTGATGAGATAATAGAGCTTAAGGACAAATTAGAGCTCCAAGAATTGACCATATTGAGACTAAGAGGAACCTCACGGGATGCAAGAGCAAGTGCAAGAGTGGACACCCAGGTTGTAAAAGCCTTGGAAGCTCAATTTATGGCACTACAAAAGGAATTGAAATTGGAGTAAAGACAAAAGTCCACATTGTAGAAGGTTATTCAGCAGTTGAAGAAAGACTCAAGTCACAACAACAATATCTCCAAAAAGAAAACAACCAGCTAAAGCAACAATTGAAAATAATGCAAGATCTTCTAGTCAATAATGCAGAACAAGGCACAAGAAGAGACAAACTTGTACATTAGAAATTGAGGGAACTGAGACAGGAAGTAGAGAGACCATGAGGCCAAGCCACAGATCCAAGTCCGATTGACTTAGGAGTTAATGCCCAACAAGAGACTATGGAGATTCCAAATAGCTCACAGGAACCTATATTGGTGGAGATACCTCCACAAATTGAAGAGGAAGGGCAGGAGATGACAGCGAAGGGATGAGGCTTGTCTCCAAATTTTGATAGAGAAATCCACTAAAGAAGGTGTCAGAGTAGCGATAGAATGGGAGAAGAGGATACCACACTCTGTGGAAGAGTGCTACGGCTAGATACAAATGTAATCAGAGAAGAGTGGATTCAACCATGCCTCCCTTACCCTTTTCTCAAGTAGGTGAAGTTCTCACTATAAAGAAAATAATTCAAGCAGAGGAGACAACAACACTATTTGAAGGAGACATCAAAGATCGAGTATTCTCTAAGAGAATAGTAGACTCATAGCCAAAGTGGAGAAAAGGTTGGCTCACAAAGTACCCAACAAACCTAGTATGTTTGGTCTAGGATCCAAAGTTTGTTAGAGATGATGTCTCCTTTTGCCCAGTACAGAGGATGAGAGCCTATAAGGACCACTCAAGGCTTTTAGAGAAGCATCCAACCTGGCTGAATTACCTTAAAATTCCACCACCCAAAGAAGGAGAGAGAATAAGTGGGACTTATACCATGAAAACCCTAATGGGTGCCATTAATCTCTTCATTGGCTCTCCTGATTTGACGTGTGTGATGCTCAAAAAGATCTACAAAACACTACTAGCCTACTTTGAGGTGTTCACGCCGCACAAATCTACAAACATACGTCTACTGCCAACAGGTGACACTCTCCTCAAATTGTCTTATGACCTCTCCACTCAACCCTCACCACAAGTTCTACACCACTTCTACCAACAATTCATGTTTTTACCTAGCTTCCACATGCAATCCTTTGAAGAGGCTTTTTGTATAGGTTTTTTCACATATTACAATAAGATTTTTGGACTAATGATGAGCATCGGCAACATCAAATATGAATCATTCTTGAAGATGATTAATCCATCGGGGTTCTATTGAGCAATAGAACAGACTAAAGACCATACAAAGACATAAGCCAGTCTTGTCAGGGATGACACGGCCATGGAGGGGGGGAGAGTTGACTGGAGAAACACTGGAAGGATCACCCATTTTTTGTAATATTTAATTTTGATAGAGCTCAGAGATTATTTTTCATGGGAATGTGCCTCTCAAGAGAAATGTATATCGACCAAAGGTTTGTAACCCTAAGGAGACTTTTGAGTTAATCAATCTTTGCATTTACTATGTGTTGTGTCTGTGTGACTGAGAGAGAGAGAGAGAGAGAGAGAGAGAGAGAGAGAGAGAGAGAGAGAGAGAGAGAGAGAGAGAGAGAGAGAGAGAGAGAGAGAGAGAGAGCGAGAGAGAGAGAGAGAGAGGTCTTATCTCTTCAGTACATGTGCTACAAAGTATACATTGCAAAGCGACACCACCAACAAGTTAGCAACAAAGAGGGCTGTGCACCAACGCCAAGCTTGCAAAGTTTTGGTTCCGTCATGAGGCGAGCCCCCACAAGCTTTTGAGTGAGTTATCTTGCAAACCGTGTGTCTATTTTGGAATTTCTTCTTACCATTAGGTTTATGGCAAGAAGAGATATTAGGACCATACAAATCTAGAATCAGTGACCTGTAATGGATTGTCTATCTTCATATGCATTTGTTGCACCAAGTGGTTACGGGCATGATATAGCATCGGAGTCCATAGGGTAGTGACCTTTAGGTAAGTAGATTAGCCCCTATGAGTTTCCATGTGATTTGAGGACTTTTGGTCTTAATTTTGGTAGCATGAACGTTGTAGGTTGTATTGCAGTCACAAGCACATAGGATGTCTGGGTTTGATTTCCTCGAGTAGCGATTATCTTAGAAGGTTGAGAAGGTGATTGAAAAATATCTACTTGCTTCCACATGCCTGCGGGTCGAGCTACATCATTGGCCGGCATTTGGTATGTTGGTTTAGTTCTCACTATGCTAGTGTCTGCTCATGGCATATCAGCCAACAGTGCAAATGCATGCAAGTGAGGACGGTCTTACCCAAATTCAGTTATTGTTTGATCCTTGTACAAATTTTTTCATCTTATTGAAGTTTAAAGTGATCGTGCGTTGGTCCAATGCAAAATTAAATGCAAAGAGTTTGTGCAAAATCCAAGAATATGTGTGTGCAAATGCATGGTGTGAAGCTAGTAGGGGTTTAAAATCTTGAAATTGGATGGGGCATACATAGTCAAAAAGCACCCGAGCTCAGCTTGATGATGTGAAGGTTGTCTTTTGGGCTAGTAGAATAGGGATTTAAGCAAGCACTTGAGGCCAAAGGCCCTTTGTGGCAAGCAGTGGTGTCGAAAAGGGGCTTTTTGTAAGTTTGGAGCTTATAGATGTCCCTCAATGTAGGGGCAGCCCATGGGAAGGGGGATTATTAAGGATGCTAATGCAAGGGATTGGGATTATGGAAAAAATGAGAGAGATCCATTCATGGTGTAGTGAGTGTGCTAATTACATGAGATTAGAGAGAGAGAGAGAGAGAGAGAGAGAGAGAGAGAGAGAGAGAGAGAGAGAGAGAGAGAGAGATTAACACTAATGGAAGTAGTAAATCATAGGAGATTGATAACAAATTAAATGATAATCATGAGTACAAAGTGAGATGGAAGGATGAGTTATGAGTGGATACAAACTGTGTAGCTTAGGCGTCTTTTATAGAGTTTGGAGGGAGCATCGATGATGTAATTAGTGATGTCAAATATGTAGGCCTCCAATGTAGAGGGAGTTTCCACTAGTTGGTGGTGCGGATGTTTCACACACCCCAACATAGAGAGCTTTTGATACTACCCCAAAAAACATAAAACAAGCGTACAATCAACATTTCCAACATTCTTCCCTTTAACATTCCCTATGCAATCACTACCTCTACTTGCAAAATTACTCTTTAGATGCAATTAGATCTAAAGGTTAAATTCATGCTTATTATTATTGATACAAATTCACTATTGCTTTGAGTATCCATATATATGCCTTGAAGACCATATACTTCCTCATATCACAATTCAAAAAATATTGTCGATGACTGAATCAAAGAAACATGTGTGTACATACTCAATCTAAAAGAATAGATAGATCCAATAGAGACTTGGAGCATCATTTCAATTCTTTAAATCCATGTGCAATAAAATTGGTACCATAAGCAAGCTACACTACCATGCCTCAACAAACCAGCAAGAGCTATGAAAAGAGTGGGAGAGATCAAAAGTCAATCACATTTGATGAAGTGACAAATTGATAGATGTATTCTCATGATTGACGCCAATGAGGTAAAACTTAGACATGAATTTCATGTTTCTCATTGAATTTAATAGTGTAGACGTAAAAACTTTACTGCCAATCGTGTCAAAATTGACCTCAAATTATTGCATGGGTAATCAACGACATGTAGCTTCTACTAACTTTTGCTACTCTTCTTCAACTTGTTCATTCGTGAACATGGGAGAGATGAAGAAAATTTTGTTTTCCCTCATATCCTCAAATCCATCTTCACCTGCACAAACAGATAGTACCTTTGAACCACACCTGGATACATGCAATTAAAACGAGTCCCATAATGTCTAAAAATGGAGACACGTCCTAGAAATAGATGCACACATGACTAGTATGAGCTACAAGATAGTTTCAAGCCTATTGCCCGATATCACTTTACAAGTAGAAACTTCCAACATATCCATTATAAAATTATTCCACTTAGGAAAATAAATCTTGAAAACCAAAGGAAAGAAAAATGATCTTACCATACTACTTGAGCAAGTTTCAGATTTGAAGTTGGCTTCTCTATAGATCTGCAGTACACACACCCTAAGGAGGCCTTGTTTTTTTTCCATTGGGGGGTTGATTTTTGGTCAAGGAGAAGATCAAAGAGGAGCTCTTGAAAGAGGAGCTTTGGGACTCCTTTGGTGCAAGCAAGGGCACCAATACGGAGGATTTTTATGCTCTCTCAACAAGGAGAGATATAGGGAGGTGAAGCCAAGGAGTGCTAGTGGTTTTGGGCCCGTCGATGTTGTGCTGATGAACCCGTGTTGTAGCAAGTTGCATGTTGTTTGTAGAAGGTGTTTTTTGTTATAATTGAAGCAAACCATAGCCAAATTGGGTGGTGTTTCTTCCCCTTTCCCCCCTTCTCATCTTTGCTCTATCCAAAGTGCTCTTTGCTAATTTGTGAGCGTGTCTGCCCCCCGGGGTGTCTGTGTATGGCATAGAAGGAGAGAGTGGTGTGTACTGTGTGAAGGCTATCAATTGGCAATGTCATAAAATCTAATATCTAACCAACCCAAATGATTTTCTCATATTAAATTGATCACTTAATGTCGGAGAATAAACGGGAACAAGTTTTAAGATATAGATATGGGCTTATAGATCTATCTCAACACGGGGCCAATGGTAAAGGGGCCCAAAAGGGAGATGGTCTATCAAAGAGCAAGGCTAACCAATGGAGCATAAGACCTTAGGTTTATCTTCATTGAAGACCTCCAATAAATGTGTGTAAAAGTCCTTTGACCTTAGGTAAGCTAGGGTTGAGCTTGAGGTGGGAACCCGGCCCAAACTCGAGGTGCTTGTCTTGCTTGAGATGCTTGAGATGCTTGAGGTGTTTGTCATGATTGAGGTGCTTGATTAAGATGCTTGAGGTACTTGACTGGCTCCATGCTTGAGGTGCTTGACTTGCTGCATGATTAAGGTACTTGAGGTGCCTTGAGAAGCTTGCCTGAGATGCTTGTGGGAACACCCCCTAGTTCAAGTGCTTTGTCATGCTTGGTGTGTAAGGTTCTTGATCACCTAAAGTCAAAAGCATTTTTACAAGAGAGGGGGCGAGCCCTTTTCCTAGGGGCTAGAGAGATAACACCCACTCACACACACAAGGGAAGCCCCAACTTGAAGAGGCAGCAAGGACACATGTCAGGCCCCTACCCATGTTACCTTCATGTGTTGCTTGAAGCCTATTGGCTAAGCTTCAAAGGGGTCCAATGATAAATTACATGAATTATCTAATTGTTTTAGCATTTATCTAGCCCTCTCTCTCAAAAAGGAAAGGGGGACACTTGTCTCAAGGCTACCCCTACTGCTTGTAATGCCTCCTGCTCATGATTGGCTAGGCCTGGGAGGGTCCAATGAGCTTCAAGCATGAGCTACAAGGGGGGGTCGACCCAAGCTAGCTAGGGGCTTTCTTGAGGGGTATACTCACCCACACACACTCACAATCACTCTCATTGTGTGCTATGCAAAGTGGAAGATCTCCCTCTCCAAGCAAGTAGAGGTTGAGAGCCTACACCAACACTCTTGGCTATGGAGTGCAAATCCAACCAAGAGCCATGCTTTGATGCTTGAGCTTGTCATCTCCTTCTTCTTCATTACTATGCTATTATGTATGCTAGCAACAAGAGTATGAAAAGTGAGGAACTAGTTCTTTCTCCTATGAAATGTTTCTTCTTCCTCTTCCCTACCCTCATTCCCTGCTAGCTCTCTCCACCTTCGAAGGTGTTTGAGGTCTTGGCACTGAGGCTTGGGACAATTAAAGCTTTCTTCAAGTTGATGTTATGCTATGATTGTGATGCATGAAGCTTTCCATCTTCATTGCATCACCTAGGTCACAAGGAACACAAAGAATGTATTGTAACAAGTCTCTCTTAATGGGAGAAATCATAATACAAATGCCTATTGGAGGGGGGACCGGCTCCACATAAATCCGGTCCTCAACTGTTTTCATGTTCTCTAAATTCTCTCTCTTGCAAAAGTATTGTTCATGCCAAGTTAACTAATTGCTATGATTATGTTGCTATCTTCAATTATGTCTACCCGCTATGCTCACAAAGTTATTTCTCGAAATTATTCTCATTAATTCCACTATTCTCAAGTTGAATAGGCTAATTCCATTACAGGCAAGATTGGTTTTGTGTGTTTTCAGTTGGTGATGAGAGGCACGCGCGTGTTGTTATGTGGTAAACAATGTTTTTCCTATGGATTGTGTGAGCTTTGAAGGTGAAATCTAGTGGATTGAGGTGTTGTGTATATTGTGGGATATAAAGAGGCATGCTATTTTTGGAGTGTGTTCCCCTTACCGCCTTTCCATCTTCTCGTGTCCCCCACCAAAGAGTATCTAATTGCTCCAATCTAAAGGCATGAAGCTGGCGAAGGGTAGATTTTGAAGAGCAGGTATTGTGCAAGTTGGCATGGATGGGTTTTTCTATTTTCATTGCTATGGATTTGCAAAAATTTGGCTCTACAAGATTATAGTTTTTTTTTGTTGGAGAGCAGATTATAAAGAGAAGAAGGCGCAATTTGAATTTTTCCACTACTGGTTTGTGGAAAATAAAAACCATGGTATGATGATTTGTGAGATGAAGAGAGAGAAAATGGATGAATTTGGAGGTGGCTTTTTGATGCCAATATGTGCTGGATGTGCAATTGCATGAAGTGAACCAAATGCTAGATGGATTAAAGCAAAGTTTGGATGGAGATTTTCAAGCTTTTGTGTGGGAATTTGATTCCCTTTGGAGATATCTCATGGAGATAATTTTTTCACAAAGTATTAATAATTTGAATTTAAGCAAGTTTTTGGATTGCATCCATGAGGAGTTTAGAGGTAAAGTCAAGATGGACTAGGCTGCAATGTATGTGGAAGTGGTTAATTTGGCAAGAGGTCAAACCAAGAAGATCTTGAAGAAGCAACAAGCTAGGCAAAGTGTGTCAAAGTTTTTGGTGCCCGGGAAAATCAAAGCGGGTGAATTGGAACCAAGGTTGGAACAAAGAGAAGTGTCAATGTAAGAGGAGTTGAGGGTTCTATGGTTGCAATGAGGTGGAGTAGTTTCTATACCCAAGATGCCATTCAAGGAAACTCCAATTGTGAAAGAAGAGCAATGGGTTCCATATAGGGTAGAAGGTGCATAATAAAACTCAGGTATGCTTGGTCAGACTCCATTGGTGAGTGCTTAGGATCAAAGGGTGCGGTTTGCAAAGAATGTTGAAGCGGTAGAGGTAGAGAAAATCCCAAAGCTTTAGATGCAAGAAGAGGTGGTAACAAAGGATTGCAATTCTATGGATGCCGATACAACATGGGATGTCATAAAATATAATATCTAACCAACCCAAATGATTTTCTCATATTAAATTGATCACTTAATGTGGGAGAATAAACGGGAACAAGTGTTAAGATATAGATATGTGCTTATAGATCTATCTCAACACGGGGCCAATGGTAAAGGGGCCCAAAAGGGAGATGGTCTATCAAAGAGCAAGGCTAGCCAATGGAGCATAAGACCTTAGGGTTAGCTTCATTGAAGACCTCCAATAAGTGCGTGTAAAAGTCCTTTGACCTTAGGTAAGCTAGGGCTGAGCTTGAGATGGGAACCCAGCCCAAGCTCAAGGTGCTTGTCCTGCTTGAGGTGCTTGTCGTGCTTGAGGTGTTTGTCATGCTTGAGGTGCTTGATTAAGATGCTTGAGGTGCTTGACTGGCTCCATGCTTGAGGTGCTTGACTTGCTGCATGATTAAGGTACTTGAGGTGCCTTGAGAAGCTTGCCTGAGATGCTTGTGGGAACACCCCCTAGTTCAAGTGCTTTGTCATGCTTGGTGAGTAAGGTGCTTGATCACCTAAATTCAAAAGCATTTTTACAAGAGGGGGGGCGAGCCCTTTTCCTAGGGGCTAGAGAGATAACACCCACTCACACACACAAGGGAAGCCCCAACTTGAAGAGGCAGCAAGGACACATGTCAGGCCCCTACCCATGTTACCTTCATGTGTTGCTTGAAGCCTATTGGCTAAGCTTCAAAGGGGTCCAATGATAAATTACATGAATTATCTAATTGCTTTAGCATTTATCTAGCCCTCTCTCTCAAAAAGGAAAGGGGGACACTTGTCTCAAGGCTACCCCTACTGCTTGTAATGCCTCCTGCTCATGATTGGCTAGCCTTGGGAGGGTCCAATGAGCTTCAAGTATGAGCTACAAGGGGGGGTCGACCCAAGCTAGCTAGGGGCTTGCTTAAGGGGTATACTCACCCAAACACACTCACAATCACTCTCATTGTGTGCTATGCAAAGTGCAAGAGCTCCCTCTCCAAGCAAGTAGAGGTTGAGAGCCTACACCAACACTCTTGGCTATGGAGTGCAAATCCAACCAAGAGCCATGCTTCAATGCTTGAGCTTGTCATCTCCTTCTTCTTCATTACTATGCTATTATGTATGCTAGCAACAAGAGTATGATAAGTGAGGAACTAGTTCTTTCTCCTATGAAATGTTTCTTCTTCCTCTTCCCTACCCTCATTCCCTGCTAGCTCTCTCCACCTTCGAAGGTGTTTGAGGTCTTGGCACTGAGGCTTGGGACAATTAAAGCTTTCTTCAAGTTCATGTTATGCTATGATTGTGATGCATGAAGCTTTCCATCTTCATTGCATCACCTAGGTCACAAGGAACACAAAGAATGTATTGTAACAAGTCTCTCTTAATGGGAGAAATCATAATACAAATGCCTATTGGAGGGGGGACCGGCTCCACATAAATCCGGTCCTCAACTGTTGTCATGTTCTCTAAATTCTCTCTCTTGCAAAAGTATTGTTCATGTCAAGTTAACTAATTGCTATGATTATGTTGCTATCTTCAATTATGTCTACCCGCTATGCTCACAAAGTTATTTCTCGAAAGTATTCTCATTAATTTCCGCTATTCTCAAGTTGAATAGGCTAATTCCATTACATTGGTATCAGAGCATTTGGTTTCTCTTTTCTTGCTTAAGAAGAGAGGTCCTTAAGTAGCCTATAAATGGTTGATGTTATTAATTATAATAGGGTAAGTGGAACTGGGATCTAATATCGGTTTTGTTAAGCCCACTATGTGGGGGATGGTGCACACCTCGGGAGCTTTGGACTTAATAATGGAGTCTTTTTAGACTTGCCTACGGCTTTACCCTTATTGAGCCATAAGAAGTCCGAAAGGAGCTAGCCCTTGGAAACTCTGCTATGTTAGACCTACTCCTCTACTCTCTATAATTAACCACTTTGAGCCGTGGGTGTAGATACTTAAGAGACAATTTTCAAAGGCTAAGAGGAGTGGCAACTAAGGTTTTGAATTGCCAAAGCATACACTAAGTACATACATAAAATTTTGTTAACATGGCTGACAATAATCAAGAGAGTAGAATGAACATTGATAGCTTTGATTTTGCACATGAAGGTGCTAATGATGATGCTCCCATGTTTGTGAATTATCTTGTGACTAGGTTGCAACAAGCTATGGGCAACCCTACCTTGCAAGCCGAAGTTACTCAACAACTTCGTGCCTATGGAATTTCCCTTCCTCTCCAAGAGGAGAGAGAGCTTAGGAGGCCTCTTGAAGAGACCCCCAAAAGAAGACTCTCTCCCATTCGAGAGGAGGAATCCAAAGAGAAAGAAAGCAATGAAAGTCTAAGTTCTTCTGAAGATGTGGCTCCACGAAGAAGGCGGTCTAGACGATCTCCTACTCCTCCCAAGAGGAAAAGAGCAACCCATAGTCCTTCTCCTCATCACTCTGAAAGGCAAGAGAGGAAACAAAGGAAGAAAAGGGCTAGGAAGAGGTCACCCTCTTCTCCTTCTTCTTCACCTTCCTCCTCTTCCGATGAAAGTTATGGCTATTCTCCTAGAGAATACAAGAGGGGAGGACATCGCAAATCATTTCCTGCATGGCGGAGGTCACAAAAGCTAAAGAAGTTCAAGGAGGGAGGAAAGAGTATCTCTTTTCTCACCTACGATGGCACCTTTGGTGCTACCGACAAAGTCTTGTCCTTCATCCAGCAATTTGACGTGGCCTTTGGGGACGAGGGCTTCACAGAGTCCTCCAAGCTACGTCATGTAGCTATGCACTTCCAAAAATCATCTCGTCAATGGTGGGCTAGCCTTCGTGGCAATGGAGAAGCCCCAAAGACATGGAAAACTCTACGAGTTTCCATCATGAAGCAATTTCTGCCAAGCGATACTAAAGATAAAGTTCTTACAGAATGGCGCGGCTTGAAGCTTCTCTCTCATGAGTCTATCAACAAGTATGTAGACAAGTTTTGGGATTTACATCTCAAAGCTACTATCTTTCAAAAGATAGACTTTGCCGAGCAAAGACAGCAATTCTGTGCGGGATTACCTGAAGAGATGGCCGAATACATCAACTCTCAATGGCCCGGTACTATTACCGAAGTAATCCACCACACCATGGTTGCTTCACGCATCAATTTCCATCAAGGGGATAGACGTAATGTCAAGCCCATGGAAAACAAAGATAAAAATGATGCAAAGGGGAAAGCCAATGCTCAAAATAATTCCCAAGGCACTTCAAACAACAACAACAACAACAACAATCGGTCCAAGGACAAGGGAGTTTACAAAGGTAAAAACAAACTCTCTCCTGAAGAGCTTGAAGCTTTTCGCAAGGACCATAAGTGTTTCAAGTGTGGAGAGCAAGGACATGGCTATCATTCTTGCCCCAAGAAGAATACTCGCAATGAGACTCCTAGAGCTTCCACCATCGAAGCTCCAAAAGAGGGCGCTCATTGCAAAGGATCATCACTCTCCTATGCTTGGGGGAAGGTAAGAGAGCATGATGCCCTTATCTTGTTTGACCCTGGCTCTACTCTTAACTTCATATCAATAGAGTTGGCCACCAAGTTGGGCATTCAAGCTTTTGAGATGGGAGATATAGTAGTCGCTGATGCAGCTTTCAAGGGACAACAAGCCTCCGTTACTCCCTTGATTGGGAAGTTGAGGCTTCATGACCAAAGCTATTTCGACAAAGAAGACTTCTTCATCTCTCCTCTCCAACATCAGGATGTTATCCTAGGGGCACCATGGTTTGATCGCATGGCTGCCAACATGAAGTTCCCTGAAAGGAGAATTTACTTCACTTACACGAGAAAGAACATGTATATAGATGCTAGTGAGCGTGGTCGCACTATTCCACTTGTAAATCCTCTTTCTTTTGATAAGTCAATGAAGAGCTCAGTTTCTGCGTACATGATTTTTGTCAAAGAGTCTCCAAAAGATACTAATGTTTCATCAAATGTAAATGATAGGAATCAAGAAGAGTTAGACTTGTCTAATTTTTTAAAAGGATTCCAAGATGTGTTCATCGATGATATCCCTATGGACTTACCTCCAAAACGAGGGGATGATGGCCATCGTATTGAGCTCCTTCCTGGAAGCTCACCACCTAACAAGCCTCCTTATCGAGTCTCACAAGCTCAACAAGAGGAGATCATGAGGCAAGTACAAGAGCTGGTAGACAAAGGGATGGTGAGGCCTAGTTCCTCTCCCTTTTGTTCTCCAGTCCTTTTAGTGCAAAAGAAAGATGGTACATACCGTATGTGTGTGGACTATCGAGCACTAAACCATATCACTATCAAAAACAAATTTCCCGTACCTCGGGTAGAAGATCTGTTTGATAAGCTACAAGGCTCTACCTACTTCAGTAGGATTGACCTTAAGAGTGGCTATCATCAAATAAGGATAGTGGATGAAGATATCTTAAAGACCGCGTTTCGCACAACGTTTGGTCTTTATGAATATCTAGTCATGCCTTTTGGCTTGACTAATGCACTAGCTACGTTCAATCGTTTGATGGAGAAAATTTTTAGACCATACCGAAAATTCACTAGAGTGTTCTTTGATGATATCATCATCTACTCCAAGTCTTTGGAGGAACATAAGCAACATCTCCAAGTGATTTTTCAAGCATTGAGGGAGAACAAGCTTTATCTCAACCAAAAGAAAAGCGAATTCTTCCTTGAAGAGATTCAATACTTAGGTCATATTATCTCTAAAGATGGTATCCAAATGGATCCATCAAAGTTAGAGGTAATAAAAGCATGGCCTAACCCAGGAAATCTACATGATCTAAGAAGCTTTATTGGTATGTGTGCATACTATAGACGCTTCATAGCAAAATTCTCTCAAGTAGCAGGACCACTACACGACTTAACTAAGAAGAACGTTAAGTTTGTATGGACTGCTAAGGAGCAAAATGCTTTTGAAAAACTCAAAGAGAAGCTTACTTCCCAACCAGTCCTCATGCTTCTGGATCTCTCAAAGCCATTTGAGGTTCAATGTGATGCTTGTGGTGATTACCTTGGAGCGGTTTTGCTTCAAGAAGGGCATGCCATAGCATATGAGAGCCAAAGGCTCAATGGTGATGAACGAGTCTTGGGCATTTATGAGAAAGATCTTTTAGCTGTTCTACATGCCCTAGACACATGGAAGCACTACCTATTGGGGACTCCATTTATCCTACGAACCGACCACCAAAGTCTCAAGTATTTCATGACGCAAACCAAGCTTTCCGACAAACAAATGAGGTGGGCAAATTTTCTTTCGCAATTTAATTTCCATATTGCTCACATAGCTGGTAAGCACAATCAAGTTGCCGATGCACTTTCACGACGACCAAAAGTTAATGCGGTGTCTATAGCTACTCACAATGATCTATCCTCTATGATAGATGAGTATGCTACTGACCCTGACTTTAGAGACATAATGTCAGCCCTTGCTTTGGGGAAGAAAGAGGAACCATTCACCTTGCAGGATGGTTATCTTCTCCACGGAAATAGGCTATGTGTTACTCATTCCCTTCGTGAGAAGGTTATGTATGAATCCCATGCTCCTCCATATGCAGGGCATAGAGGTATTCAACCTACTCTCCGAGGAGTAGAGACGTATTTCTATTGGCCTACCATGAAAGTGGACATACAAGAGTATGTTTCAAAATGTGTAGTATGCCAAAAGACCAAGTATGATAGAGGGAAGCAACCTGGATTACTCCAGCCATTGCATATTCCAAATTCACCATGGGAGAGTATATCCATGGATTTCATCTTTGGATTGCCCAAGTCTATCCATGGGAATACAGGAATATGGACAATATTCGACAGGTTTAGCAAGCAAGCACATTTCATTCCTGTCAAAAAGACTATGAAGGCACACCAAATGGCAACTCTCTTCATATCTCAGATTTTCAAGCACCATGGATTACCCACATCCATCGTGTCAGATAGAGATCCTAGAATGACCAGTAATTTCTGGAAAGGTCTCTTTGAAAATCTAGGAACAAGATTGAATTTCTCTTCGGCCTATCACCCACAAACGGATGGCCAAAGTGAGATAGCCAATCTTACGATACTCGATCTACTCAAAACTTATGTTACCGAAGTACATCAACGCTCACAATGGAAAAAGTATTTACCTCTAGTAGAGTATGCCTACAATAATACTGTACATACTTCTACGGGGAAAGCACCTTTTGAGATCATAGAGGGAAGACCTAAAAGTCCCTTGCTACTCAAAGTACATGGGAAGTTCTTCGCCGCTGATGAGTATAGCCGTGACCTACAAGAATCTTTTAAAAAGATTAGGGAGGCTATAGCCATCTCTCAACAAAGGCAAAAAGCTGCTGCTGATAAGCACAGAAGAGCCTTAATGTTCAAAGAAAATGATTGGGTCTTACTCAAGTTTCCTAAGGCTCGATTAAGGCAAACGACGGGCAAAAATCCTACGGGCCATCAAAAGTATTATGCTAAACTAGCAAAAAGATACTATGGTCCTTTCCAAATCTTGAAGCCTATCAATGAGACGGCTTATCAACTCAAGTTGCCCAACCATTGGCTTATACACAATGCCTTTCATGTAAGCTTACTTAAGCCCTACAAAGGAGAGCCACCAATTGAACCAATTATTGAAGACCCTCCCGAAGTCGAAGACCAAGAAGAGGTGCTACAACCCGAAGCTGTCCTTCGGCATGAAGACAAGGTAATACGACATGGTAAGATAATCCGACGGTATGTTATTAAGTTCAAAAATTATCCTTTTGAAGATGCTAAATGGATGCAAGGAGTACAACTTAAGGATAGTATGAACCTTGTCAATGCTTACAATGCTACATTAGAGTAAGCAAATGTACAAATTTCTTTTAAATGACTCATGTTTTCGTCTTATATGACTAGTCCTCTTTTTAATTGTGCACAAATTTAACTAGTATGCTTGCTTAGAATCATGTTTGTGATGACGACGTCTCTCAAACACCAAGTAGAATTTGTCACTCTACTTTGGGAGAATGAAATGGACTAAAGAGCAGACATGCTTGCGGCAGCTATGTCTCCCAAGCACCAAATGGATTAGTCATCCATCTTGGAAAGATGTCGTAGGGTAAAAAGGGATCCTTTACCCGCTAAGTACGATTGACTAATGACTAAGACTTTATCTCTTCTACCTCATAGTCGAGGACGACTATGATTTCAAGAGAGAGGTAATGTCATAAAATCTAATATCTAACCAACCCAAATGATTTTCTCATATTAAATTGATCACTTGATGTGGGAGAATAAACGGGAACAAGTGTTAAGATATAGATATGTGCTTATAGATCTATCTCAACACGGGGCCAATGATAAAGGGGCCCAAAAGGGAGATGGTCTATCAAAGAGCAAGGCTAACCAATGGAACATAAGACCTTAGGGTTAGCTTCATTGAATACCTCCAATAAATGTGTGTAAAAGTCCCTTGACCTTAGGTAAGCTAGGGTTGAGCTTGAGGTGGGAACCCGGCCCAAGCTCGAGGTGCTTGTCCTGCTTGAGGTGCTTGTCGTGCTTGAGGTGTTTGTCATGCTTGAGGTGCTTGATTAAGATTCTTGAGGTGCTTAACTGGCTCCATGCTTGAGGTGCTTGACTTGCTGCATGATTAAGGTACTTGAGGTGCCTTGAGAAGCTTGCCTGAGATGCTTGTGGGAACACCCCCTAGTTCAAGTGCTTTTTCATGCTTGGTGAGTAAGGTGCTCGATCACCTAAAGTCAAAAGCATTCCTACAAAAGGGGGGGCGAGCCCTTTTCCTAGCGGCTAGAGAGAGAACACCCACTCACACACACAAGGGAAGCCCCAACTTGAAGAGGCAGCAAGGACACATGTCAGGCCCCTACCCATGTTACCTTCATGTGTTGCTTGAAGCCTATTGGCTAAGCTTCAAAGGGGTCCAATGATAAATTACATGAATTATCTAATTGTTTTAGCATTTATCTAGCCCTCTCTCTCAAAAAGGAAAGGGGGACACTTGTCTCAAGGCTACCCCTACTGCTTGTAATGCCTCTTGCTCATGATTGGCTAGGCCTGGGAGGGTCCAATGAGCTTCAAGCATGAGCTACAAGGGGGGGTCGACCCAAGCTATCTAGGGGCTTGCTTAAGGGGTATACTCACCCAAACACACTCACAATCACTCTCATTGTGTGCTATGCAAAGTGCAAGAGCTCCCTCTCCAAGCAAGTAGAGGTTGAGAGCCTACACCAACACTCTTGGCTATGGAGTGCAAATCCAACCAAGAGCCATGATTCAATGCTTGAGCTTGTCATCTCCTTCTTCTTCATTACTATGCTATTATGTATGCTAGCAACAAGAGTATGAAAAGTGAGGAACTAGTTCTTTCTCCTATGAAATGTTTCTTCTTCCTCTTCCCTACCCTCATTCCCTGCTAGCTCTCTCCACCTTCGAAGGTGTTTGAGGTCTTGGGACTGAGGCTTGGGACAATTAAAGCTTTCTTCAAGTTCATGTTATGCTATGATTGTGATGCATGAAGCTTTCCATCTTCATTGCATCACCTAGGTCACAAGGAACACAAAGAATGTATTGTAACAAGTCACTCTTAATGGGAGAAATCATAATACAAATGCCTATTGGAGGGGGGACCGGCTCCACATAAATCGGGTCCTCAACTGTTGTCATGTTCTCTAAATTCTCTCTCTTGCAAAAGTACTGTTCATGCCAAGTTAACTAATTGCTATGATTATGTTGTTATCTTCAATTATGTCTACCCGCTATGCTCACAAAGTTATTTCTCGAAAGTATTCTCATTAATTTCCGCTATTCTGAAGTTGAATAGGCTAATTCCATTACATGGGAAATTGATTTGTCTTACTCAAGGTATGACAAGTTTGATCTTATGCATGCGGATAAAGAAATGAATGTTGTGTTAGAGGAGAAGGAAAAAGTGCCAACTAATGTGCTTGAGGAGGTCCAAGAGGAGAAATCCAGGCCTACAAAAGTGGACATGTAGGTAAAGATGTTACACGGGGATATGCTAATGACTCTGCTAATGAAAGTTGCTATGAAATGTGCTGCACTGGTGCAAGTACAAAGTTTTTACTATGAAAGATAAAGCAAAATTGGCAATGGAAGGAGACCAGGAGAATGTAGTAGAGGATAATCCTCTATCTTCGCTAGATGAGGATGAAGTGGAAGAGCAAGCAAATGACGTTGACAAGGCAAAGGAGCTAGTGTACCTTGAAGGTCTAGTTGATGATGAAGGGCTTGATGATGCTGGCATGGAATTCAAAGAGGAGGTGAAGGAGAGTATGGAGCCAATGCTAGAACCGATGATAGAAGAGGAACCACTACAGCAGGTGTGCTCTATGAAAAATGAAATGAAAATCCCAAGGTGTGTTTCAGCTTTCAATAGACGCATGCGATTCATGGTTGACAAGTATGCTTTTAAGTGCAACTATACAATGTGATATCCGATGGATACAGGGTTCCCCTTCAGAGGAGCTACACCTTACATGGTTGGGAGGAAGGGTCAAACGTGTTTGTTGGATCAAATGGTGCACTGGTAGAGCCAGGTATTTTAAGGAGGCATGATAATTCTTGAAGAGGTGCAAAGGTGTTATGAACATATTGTGTGTATGGATAGCCATGAGCATGAGTAAAGAACCACTAAAAGTTGGTGCAAATGTATGGAAGGGAGAAAAGATAGGTATTTGATCCATGCGGATAGGCTATGTAGGGGGTGGGGCAACCGAGTTAAGGTTTGGCATCAGTAGGGAGGAATAAGACTATGTATATATGGTTTTAGTGTGCTCATGATGTTTGCTAGTTTTGCAATGTCTAGGCAACTAAAGTAGTTTTTTGGTTCAACATGAATGTTCAACAAGGAGGTTGAGCAATGATGGTGCAACCAAATTGTGTTGACCGTAGCCAAGGACACATGTAGTGATATGTATACTGATAGGTCCATGGTAAAGTTTTAAAGCAGACATGGAAGGCCTGGATAGACAAGTGACAACTGGACTTAGGGGTTCACTCAAAAATATGTAGAATAGCATGTGAGTTCAACAAAAGTGGTTAATTTCCCTTATGAATCTACATAAAATATATATACAGAAGGATGTTTAAAATTAAAAAAGTAAAAATTTTGGTACATGAGGGGTCGTTTTATTAACAAAAGGGATACATAAGGGGTCTCTATATACCTCAAAAAATGTAGAATAGAGGGTTTTATAAATACCTCTTGAATGCACATGCTATATAAGGTCTCTATATAGTAACCCCTCCCCCCCGGATGAGCAACTAGAATGTATGCTTTATCTGGTTTTCTAGGCTAGAAGGGCTCCGAAATGGGCCAAGATGGGATAGAGGATGAAGATGTCTAAAGTGCAAAGTTTTTGCTTAGCGAGATGAAGAGTTTGAAGTGGTCTAGGATTTGGTCTAGACGCGGCTCATCAAATGAAGCTACAGGGTAAAAGAATTATTAGTTTAAACTCCAAGTGCATTGCAGATCCAATACGGATAGGGGAAGTGATGACATGTGGTTGGAGCTGGTTTCATTTGTGTTAGCAAGTAGCCATGACGAACATCTGTAGCATAGCTATCTGAACTAACATAATGTCAATACTCAGGGAAGTGACAGAGATGGGAAACAAAGAATCTTTGAGGTTGTCAATCTCAAGAAGTGAATGTTAGAGTTAGACCTTAGGAGGATTAATTTTGACAAAGGTATGAACCGTACTCTATTTTAAGTGACTTTTGGGATCTTGGAAGTTAAGGGTCGTTTTTCCTCTTTCATGTGAGGAAGAAAGCCATTCAATTATGTAGCGTGATGGGATGGGCGGATTTGCTGTGTAATGGTGGATTTCTAGTTGTCAGATGTAGTATGTCAGATGGAGCAGTTTGTCGAATGCAGAATTCAGATTAGTTGTTGTATTTCTGTTTCATTCTCTCTGTGTATTCCATGTTCTGAGTACAATACAAGTGCAAAAATGTTCAGTTCAAAGTGTGTGTGTTGCAGAAATGATACGTGTGCAGTAGGCTGAATTTGTATGGTTGTCAGAGTGAAATGTCAGACGAATTGTCAGAATCTGCGTACAAAACTGCTTGGCTAAATCAACCATTAAACACTGGCGATCACGGTGCTTATGAAGCGTCTTCATGGTCGTATTTACTCTCTCTTGTGGGATTGACGAGGGCGAAGAAGATTACCGAGCAGCAGTTATGATGACGGTTACAAGAAGGCAAACAGTTTGCAAAGCAGAATGAAGAAGATGATCAGAATACAAGGACAAATTTGAATTGCAGAGATGGAATCTGATTTGCAACCACAAGAAGGTAACATTTTATCACAGTTTTTGAGAAGAATCGAAGTAACGGGGGGTAGAAAGAAGAAGAAAAAGTGCAAGATTTGTATGAGTAGGAAGCATGAAGCGGATGACTGTCCATGTGCGGTTGATGAATTCTCAATGACATATGCATGTAGGAAATTGTGTATGGTTGATTTATGCACAAAGTTTCATAGAATAATCTGTAAAGTGCATAAAGCATTAGATTTGGGGGAAATGAAGAATGCATTACAAAGGCTAACTGATTTTGAGGATGACTTGGAGAATGCATATGAATGGTTGGATACTCATAAAGGGGACAAGCAGAAGTCATGTTCAAGCAAGAAAAGCATTGGGCGATTACAAAAAGCATGTGAGAAGTTGAGAGAAACATTTGAGGATCCGTTTGAAGGGGAGTCCAGTGATGATGATGACATTTGGATTGGCATGGCGTTTGAAAGTCACCAAGTGGGAGTAACAAAGATAGAGGAGAAGGAAGTGCAGAAGGATCTTGGCCAAGAGAGCCTCAAAGAGTCCTTAGCTACTCCTAACCTACCACTAGAGTATGCTCACGCAGTGACTGTGGAACTTCTATCAAACATATTCACACAAGAGGATTTGCAGATGGTTGTGGAATTGATACATGAACCCCATAAGAAGATTTTGAAATCAGGATCCCAGTACGTTGAACAAACCATAAAGGAGTTTACATATGCTGATTGTGATGGTTTACAGATTCAAGAAAAAAGTCATTTTATTGTGTTTGAATTTACAGTTTGTCAGGAGAACTCTAAGAAGTCATCTGATAAGTCAGAGAATGTAGATGCAGATCAGAATTTAATTCAAAAGTCATAGAATGTAGATGCAGATCAGAAGCTAATTCAAAAGAGAGAAGTCAATCAAAGGTCAAATGTGAAGGAGGATTTCAACAATTTGGATGGGAATATTGTAACAAAAGAAGTAAATACAAGAGTTGAGCGCTTGTATGACAAGTTGATGAAGAAAGTTTCAAGGGTGAAGACGGATGCTTTGCAAGAGCTGAATTTGGGATCTTAATTGAGTCCAAAAGTTGTCAAAAGTAGTGTTCATCTTGATGATAAATTTATATTGAATTTGAAGAAGTTATTGCAAGAGTTCCTTCATGTATGTGCTTGGGATTATTCAAATCTGAAAGGTATGGATTCAAATGTGTACAAGCATCAGTTTAATGTGAAAGAAGATGCAATTTCAATAATTCAACAGAGATATAGAATGAATGCAAAGATGAGTTGTCATCATGGAAGTCAGATCCTAATGCAAATTAAGCCAGAGAGAAAGGATGAAATGATGCAGGGGAATAGTTTGTTGGTTGAAGCTTTGGATACACAGGTTATAGATGATAGAGAGCGTGGAATGGAATGTGATGGAAAAATAGAAAATCTGGTTAGAGATGTGGATGCAAAGTAGAAGTCAACAGTGGAATGTCAAATTCTTATGTGGGAAGTCACAAAAGTTGTGGGGGGTGAACACTTCGGTTTTGAAGTATCTAAATCTTTGATGTGGATAAAAAATGATCAGTTTAACTTTTAGGATGTTTTCATTGTGAAGAAAGTTGGTGATCAAATCAACTATTTGGCAGATTTGGGTTCAAATTTATTTGGCAAAAGTTGTTATGATAGCATTCATCTTGGAGGATTTCAAATGCAGATATTTGAAGGATTTGAAGCAGGTTTTACAAGTCCAATTATGTCAAAACAGGTGTGGAGGATCAAATTGGATTCAAGGAGGTAGTATGATACGGAATATCAGAATAAGCCATAGGCGAGATATCAAAAAAGGAAGCAGGTGGAAGATCACCAAAAACAAGAGGATATATAGCCAAAGGATATTGCAAAAGTGATATCTCAATCCTATAAACAAAAGTTGGAATCAACTTATCAATGGGAGGAATTTTCAACAATTGAATTTCTTCACGATGAATATGGAGGAACAAGAGGCAAATCCATTCTAGGTCTTCAAAGCATGTTTGTTGCAGATAATTGCTATGGTTACATTGCAGGTGATACAAAAATACCAAAAAAGTTTATGGAAGCTTATCTTGATGCTTGGCAAATTCAAGAGCATATTTTGATGTCAAAGATTGAGTATGTGAAAGGAGAACATTCAGTTGCAAAGAATGTAGCTGAGCGGATTGTTTTATGGTCAGATTTTGATAAGAATGGATCAAATAGAATCCTCACAGATGTGGATGGCGGATTGTCAGAATTCAGATTTTCCTATGTTCCAAATTTTGGAGTTGTCGATTTGTGGAAGAGAAATGTGTTACAAGTTTGTATGGATGCTCAAGAAGTTCAAGAGGAATCGACAGATGGATTCAGTGGATGTGCTTTACTCAGGAGGATGATCCGATGGATTTTATGCGGACTTTCTTCATCAAGGTGAAAATTTTGAGTGTTACAAAAGTGTTGTCTGATTTGATAGTCAAATTTCTTTCATTCAGTTTGACAAGGGAGTATGGTCCAATTTTCAAAATGTGGAGGAAGAAATTATTCAATGACAAGGCAAGAAGTCAGAGAAGCAAAAAGTCAAAAGTGTGGCATATTCATCAAAACTCAGTGGAGGATTATATTGTAGAAGAAAAGTCAGAGCATTTGCAAAATTTCAAAGAGAAGGATATTCAGATGGCTGTTATGCTGATTTTGTTTTATCTTTGCAAGTTTCTTCTTTTGTCTAGTTTACGGATCAAGGGATTGTGGGTCCGAGGTCAGCCTATGGCTCAAGCCACCGGGCTGTGCCAAGTGTTAGAGTTAGACCTTAGAGTTAGTCTATTTTAAGTGACTTTTGGGATCTTGGAAGTTAAGGGTCGTTTTTTCTCTTTCATGTGAGAAAGAAAGCCATTCAATTATGTAGCATGATGGGATGGGCGGATTTTCTATGTAATGGTGGATTTCTAGTTGTCAGATGCAGTATGTCGGATGCAGCAGTTTGTCGAATGCAGAATTCAGATTAGTTCTCGTATTTCTGTTTCATTCTCTCTGTGTATTCCATGTTTTGAGTACAATACAAGTGCAAAAATTTTCATTTCAAAGTGTGTGTGTTGTTGAAATGATGCGTGTGCAGTAGGCTAAATTTGTATGGTTGTCAGAGTGAAATGTCAGACGAATTGTCAGAATCTGTGTACAAAACTGCTCGGCTAAACCATCCATTAAACAGTGTACCTTAACAAGCAATCACACCGATTGAAAAAGTAAATTAGTCACTGAATTATCAGAGAAATATTCTTATGTCCTTTCTCACCGCTCTAGGTCATCACGCTATTTTGGCACTCGAATGGATTTGAAATACAACGAAACTTTAGGAGAAGGTCTAAGACACCTAGGGGCATTATCCTACCAAGTCTGGTCACAATCCAACAAGGTAAAAAAATCACAATCCATCATGAAAAAGGTCTTGAAAAGTGCAATAGATCAATCCAAAAAGGTCCCCCTATGGTCTAAAAACACTCTCATATGGTCAGAACGTCCAAAAACAATGATTTAGGCACTCAAATTTCCAATTAAGACTCACTAACGCAAAGTTGTAAACCACAGTAAAGTTGACAATACTTACACTTGAATGAAAGAGCAACACAATGCAAGTTTTAGAATTGAAAGAAAAGTAAGATTACAAGTTGTTGAAGCTTCTTATCTTGAGGGTACCCTCGGGGGGTTCACTATGTGTAAAACTACCATATCACGTGCGTTCATGATATGTTTGTAAAATCCCTTATATGTGAATTTTGTTAAGAATATAATGTACCCTTTTCTTTTAAAATCTGTAAGTTTTTTTAAAATTTGAAAAAATAATGCCCTTATGTATATATATTTTTGTAAGTTTCAAGAACTTTAAATACCCTTTTGTTGAACTCACGTGATAGGTTACATTATTATTAGGTGGCCTCCCCGGGAGGGGACCTAGGGCTTTCTAAATGGGCAATGGCGGACTCACATTTTACACTTATCTTTACAGAATTACATCTTAGGGAGTTGATCTGCTACTCTAAAATTAGGATTTACACATAGTATCACTACAATAGCTCAGAAAAATAATAGAGTACAAATGTGGTGTCTGATTACATGTCTGGCCAGGTGGGTGTTCGTTCAATCAATCCGCTAACATTTCCCCCTTCTTAGATTGTGTTGTCCCTTGACACGACCATGTGTAGTCTTGTCATCAGGGTTGTCTTGAGATTTGTCTTCAAGGTTGGTCTTTAGCTTGGGAAGTGTTTTGTCATGGATGACACTCCCCCTTCCTCAAGTGCTTCATATCTTTTGTGTCTTGTTGATGCATAACTGTACTTTAATTTTTGAGGAAACTTTGCATTTTGTTGTGCATTCTTCTTTTTTTTCTGTGACTTTTGGTATTGTAGATGATTGTTGTCATTGCATGGGTTTTCAAAAAAATGAGCCCTTCGAATCGTTGACTTGAGGATGAACTTTGCTTTTGGTCCTCTACAATGTTGCACTAATTTTGAAGCGTATTGTGAGCTCCTTGTGATTTTGTTTGATAGCCCTCTTGCCAAATTTCTCATTGCTTGTTGTTGTAGGTCATCCTTTGACTTTCCATTGTTTGTGTTGAAGCTTTGTTGTTTCCTTGAAGTTCCGGAAGATTTTCTTTTGACAAGCATGCTTGAGATTTGCAGCTCTTGATTCAATGCATTGTTGATTGTTATGGGTAGCCATTTTCGTGTTGCTGATGTAAAGGGAATATATACAAGAAGATGATGTGTTTCTAGATTAGGGTTTACAACCTCAATGACCAAAGGGAAAAAATCATGTGGGAGAAAAATGCCTTTGGTATACGATCTTATTGGAATTGAGCATTGAACTTGAAGTAACTGCCATGCAATGTGAGTGCTTGGGAGAAACAAATAAACAGTGCCTAATTATGGGACACTTTATATGCATATACGAAAAAAATTTCAACCAAAAGCATGCAGTGCAAAAGAGGGATTTGATGGGTGCTTCAAAGAACAAATGTAGCACATGTGACATCAAAGGATATTGCAATAGCTTCCACGTTTCCAAGGAGGGTTTTTGATGTAGAAGTTCTCCGTTCATACCTCACTGTGCTCAGTGGGTGAGTGTCTTTTGGACTGCCTCACTCACTTCACTACACAAAATTTACATAGACTTTGACTTTTATGCTCACCTATAACAACGTGAGCAACACACCATAATTATGCTCAACTCTTCCAGCTTGAGCAGTACCTAGAATAGCTACGATGATTAGACCATAGAGAATATTTCATGAAGTTTTGAGAGTAATGCCTCACTCATTTGGTGGCTTAGCTGTCGGACTCTCATTGACAAAACATGAAAACTAGAGACTCATCATTCATGGGGGTGACTGACTTAAAAGTGATCATATAGCCATCCTTATTCATTATCAAAATATACCAAGGAGTCAGAGGTGTCTTGAGACAAGCTATCTTAAGGGTGATCAATCAAATCTTATATAAATCAACCAGACAAATTAAATTTTTTCTTTTTTAGTTTATAAAAAAAATGCACGATGTATCCCTTCATTCTCAACTAGTTTACTATTTCCTACATCCATTTCTCAAAAGCCAATTTTGCTCAATTTGGTTTGCTTCAAGAGGAGAAGAAGGTGCTGCAATCTATTTTATTACAATTAGATTGTGTAATTCTTTGCACTTTAAAATCTGTAGTTGAGCATCCTCTTATGTGTGTGATTTAATTGCTTGAACCTTCTGCTTTCTTTCTTTTGCTTCATGTATCGTGTATAACATTTCTGTGGTGAGAGGTTGATGATATTTTTTCAATCTGCATCCATTCATCCAGTTAGAAATTATCTCCCGTTCCAATATTTCAAGTTGGAGGGATCCACTTGGTGATATATTATTGATCACAAATGGACCATTACCTTGCTTTTTCAGTTTCTTGGAGTGTTGCTTTAAGGTGTAGACTAATACATAGTCACCCAAACATCTCGAGTCGCCATTACTTTCTCCCATCTAAAGGGTTCAAAAACATACTCTGGAAATGGCTCTTTCCCGTAATAATTATCTTCCACAGGGCACTCTAGTATACAACCCTCTTTTTTCAGACTTCCACAATTTGACGCGCCGCACATCTGAATATGTGCATCGTTGATTAACCAAGCAGGGAGTTGCATTCCCAATTTTGTAGTTATGCTAAGGTCTTTGACTAGGGTTCAATTTACATTTTTGTAACTATGGTTTGTCGTGCTAACCCTAGTTGTGATTCCCTTATGCCGTAAATAGAGATAGTCATAGCCCCAAACTTGAACCATGTTGAGTTGACGCATGAGTGGTCATACGAAAATAACTTCAAAGTTGTTTCCTTTTCCAAAATCAATTATAGCAAGAGTATGTTTGGATTCTATTCCGCATGAGGATACAATATTTTCTCCAACATTACTAAGGGTCTCTCCACATACCCATTTGCTAGTTGCAGTTTCATGTGTGTTATCCCGATAGTAGCCGGTCTTTCCCATTCCTCCCAAGTTCCCATTGTAGTGATGGCTACATTGGCCCCACTATTAACTATCGTTATCATCTTTATTCCCTTGTACTCTAATGGTAAGTGGAGTTCCCCTCTTATCCTTTGCAATAATCACCCACCGTATTCACTAGTATTGGCTGTACTTTGGGTTTCTCCAAAGAATTTATTTCCATGATTTCACCTACAAGTTTGTCCTTTGGATGAATCTTTAGCTGTGAGATCCCCAACCCGCCAATACCAAGATTGGGATGGGATCCTTGACAGGTCTCTAGGTCTAATAGAAGTCAGAGTCTCTAAACAAGAAAAATCCAAGGAATAGACCTTTACTATTGACAATGGCTTGGGTCTATAGCCCTAGATGAAGACCTAGTCCTGTCTCGCAGTGCAAACGGGACAACCTTTTAAAGGTACAAAACTATTTTGGCCCTATAACTTCCACAATTTGGGCTAAGGTATCTTCAACCAACACTTTTTTACCCCTAACATCTCCGAGGGCACAGTCGCTAGTGGACTCCTCTTCCAAGTGGAGAAGTTTTCTAAACGTTTTTAGTGTGCGGGAATGGATAGTTACATGACTAATCAGGTCCACCCGTCCATGATTGACAACCTTAGTCAATCCCCACTTACCACCCCCGCACTCACACATGATACTTTGTTATTTAATTACTACCACATTCTTATCACAATTAAAATAATGATTCCTTTTATCTTTCATAACAGAATTTCATTAAAACAACCCTTGAAAGAAGTATTGAAAACATTCTTTTACAAACAAACATCTTTAGACTAAAGACAAGGTATTGTCAATCTAAGGTATCTCTGACCAGTACTGGCTTGTCTCAAGATCACCTATACAGGGGTGAAAAATGGCACCCATTCTTTATTTATAAAAACCGGGGTGGAAAAAGACATCACCCAAAGTCCGCGCGCCCATACGCCAACTAGTTGCCCATACAACCGAGTGGTTCCTCTAGGATAAAAACGATATCCTAAGTAGTATCCACAAACATACACATGTACGGGATAAAGACTCCACATACACGGAGGTAACCGACTCATCCATGGCTGACTCGCCATCATTACTCATCACCTGGAGTAAAAATATTCCAAGGAATCAGAGGTGTCTTGAGACAAGCTGTCTTAAGAATAATCAAACATTCTTTTCTAGGTCAACCAGTCTTAGCCCAAACAATTCTTTCCTAATTACAAACACTGCTCGTTGGTTTCGTGGAGGTTACTTCCGTTTTCGGTCAATTATTCCTTTTTCAATTCTTACTCACTCCTTATGTATGCAATGTTAACTTATAAAAGAACTTAAACTATTTAAAAACTTAAGTGAATAAATGGAAACCCACATGGGACTGATCAGCCATCTGCTGCTACATTGGCGCCTGAAAACTCTCCTCGGTAGGCCTACTACTAGGCCCAGCCTCATGGTCATGGGACACCCTAGCCCTCTTCTCAGTTGTATCGTCCTCAATGGACTGAGAATTTCCACGGGTCCTCTTCGGAGCCATAGTGGTAGCCTTATAAAAGGATCCTTAATCGATTAGAGAATTAATTGAATAATCTCTTTTATTTCTTTTACCCAAAAATAAGGATTTTTGGACTAAGTAAATATCTTCGATAAATATCTGGGTGAGATATTTTTTCCTTACCTTATTCATATTATTATTCAGCTCCCATAACTATCCTATAATTATTAGAGATATTTTACTAATTTCCCATTTTAATTTATCTTTAAAAATACCCTAATTTGGCTTTAGTAATTTATGAATTACTTATTTTCTTGTGGAATATTTATCCTAGATGTATTTTGATGTATTATAGCCCTGGTAAATATCTAAATAACTTATAAATTAATTTATTAATTTCTCTTCTCAATTTAAGTCAAAATCAGACAATATTAGCTAAGGTAATTAACTAAACTAATTATCTATGCTTAAGATAATTATCCCAACTTTCTAATGCTATTTTTCATCTCTAGTAACTACTATGTAGTTATGAAAATCAATTTGCTAATTTCCCTTCTCAATTTATAGTAAAAATCAGATAATAATAGCTAAATGAAATAGCTAAACTAATTATTTGTGCTCAAGATATTATTCTGACTTTCTAATGCTCTTTTCCATCTCTAGTAGTTACTAGGTCATTATATAAATTAGTTTGCTAGTCTCCCTTCTCTAGTTATAGTCAAAATCAAGCAATATTAGCTAGGGTAATTATCTAAACTAATTATATGTGCTTAACATAATTATCTCAACTTTCTAATACTATTTTTCATCTCTAGTAATTAAAATTTAATCATATAAATTAATTTTCTTATTTATCTTCTCAATTTATAGTCAAAATCAAATAGTATTAACCTAATTAATTAGCTAAACTACTTTTCTATGCATGAACTATTTATCTCAAGTTTCTAATAGTAATTTCTACCTCTAATAATTACTTTATAGTTATCTAAGTAATTTAGCTAGTTTCCCCCTTCCATTTATGCTCCAAAATAGTCAATTCTGGACTAATTAATTAGATAAACTATTTTTTTGTGCATGGCCTAATTATCTTGGCTTTCTAACATTGATCTCTAGCTCTAACAATTACTATATAATTATCTAAGTGATTTATCTAATTTCTCTTTTTAATATATGCTCTAAAATAGACAATATTGGCCTAATTGATTAGATAAAGTAATTTTCTATGCATGGCCTAATTATCTTGACTTTCTAACATTGATTTGTAACTTTGATAATTACTATATAATTATCTAAATGATTTAGCTAATTTCCCCTTTAATTTATGCTAAAGAACAAATAATTTTAGCCTAATTAATTAGATAAACTCATTTTTTGTGCATGGCCTAATTATCTTGGCTTCCTAACAAGGTTTCTAGCTTTGATAAGTACGGTATAGTTATATAATTTTGTTAACTATTTTTCCTTCATTTTATGATTAAAGACAGTGAATTTCTAACTAATTAATTAGGTAGATTACTCAAAAGATTAAGATTTAATTTCCCTGGCTTCTACATAGTATAACCAAGCTCTAAAATTATACTATAATTAATAGGCTTAAAAACTATTTTTCTTCATACATCAACTTAAAGTTAACCATTTTCAGCTTAATATACAGTAATTAATTAATTAGATTATTGATCAAGCTTAAGATATTTGTGATCAGCAGTCTAATGATAATTTAGAGAGTAATTAATAATAGAAAATAATTAATCTCCTTAATTAATAGTTTAATTAAGAGAAATTAATCAAAACTTAAGCTATTTTTATAATTAACCAAAATTAGACTAATTACCTCGATTAATTACAAAGATTTTTTTCTCTCTAAGTGATTTTTGAGCGGTGTTCTCTTATGCGCAAGAGAAAACTGCCAGGACTCCGAGTCTGAGTTCAATTGTGAAGAGGGGGGCCTGTTTATAGCTTTTTAGGGCTCCTAGGCTGTTTCTGGCAGTTCTTTCCACTTAAAGGAAGCCCTCAACTTCCCCCTAGGACCACCTGTCGCTAAATCAAGCCTTAGGCAGGTTCATTACCGCCCCACACAGCCCCCAGATACACCAAATCAGTTTTTGCTATTTTTCAGACCTATTACAGCTTAATTTGTAAAATATCTGTAAATGTCTAGAGAGTTCTATGATAAAAGTATTTTGCAGCAATGATTACCAAGACTTTACAATTTACTTAGTTAATTTAGTTAACAGTATAAACTTCCAGTGGTCATAACTATGTCAGTTTTTGTCGAAATTCAGTCCTGAAAATTCTAACCATAGTAAAGTCATGATTATGGTTCCAGAAATACCAATATTTGCCATGGTTGGACAATTCTACATTGCTTTCTTAATAAACATATCAATTTGATTAAGCTTTATACAATTTCTAAGGTTTCAAGAACTGGAAACCTTACAATCACCCCAACTTAAGGACTTGAGATGTCCTCATCTCAACCGAAATTGGAAAAATCTTTGAGAAGTGATACTTTGTCCTCCCATGTGGTGTCTTCAGTGGGGTAGTCCTTCCATTTTACTAGATGCTCTCTGATTATTCTGTTTCGTAGACTTCTTTCCCTAGTATTGAGAATACAATCTGGTTGGAGTTCAAGACTTCCTTGTTTTTGCATCACAATTTGTTCGTCGTCTAGAGTGTGATTGGGGTTTGGGATATAAGGTTTTAGAAGACTGATATGGAATACATTCTGAACCTTGAGGTATACAGGCAGCTTTAGTTGGTAAGCTTGATCACTGATTACCTTTATCACTTCATAAGGTCCACAATATCTAGGGCTAAATTTTTTGAATTTTCCCAAAGATAGATTGCTTCTCTTTGGCCGGACTCGAAGGAATACTTTATCCCCTTGTTTGAAAAACCGGTCAGACCATTTTTTATCAGCATAATGTTTTTGACGGTCCTTTGCAGCTTGAATGTCCTGTCATATGGCCCTAGTTAAGGCGTCCATCTCTTCCAGCATTTGTTTTGAAGCTTCTACTCTTGTAGTGGGGTCAAAAAACTTTAGGGGTGATATACATTCATGCCCATAAAGTGCATTAAAGGTGACATCCCAATGCTTTTATGCAATGAAGAATTATAGGTGAATTCCACCAAAGGAAGAAATTGTATCCATTTCCGAGGCTCTCTACTACAATAAGCTCTAAGGATGTCTTCAATAACCTGATTCACTCTTTCTGTCTGACCGTCAGTCTGAGGGTGATAGGCTAAACTAAAACATAGGTGGGTACCTAAGGCTTCAAAAAAAGCTTTCCAAAACTTTGAAGTAAATTTTGCATCTCTGTCATTGACTATTCTTTTTGGAAGTCTGTATAATCTAAATATCTCTTTGACAAAAAGACAGCTTATGTCTGATGCATTGTAAGTTGTTCTCACAGGCATCAAATGAGACACCTTGGTCAACATGTCCACTACTACCATAATGGAATTGTAACCTCCTTGGACGGTAGGAAGGCCTGTTACAAAGTCCATGCTAATGAGTTCCCACTTCATTTGAGTAATGTCAAGGGGTTTAAGTTTTCCTGGCATCATTACCCGTTTAGCCTTAATCCTTTGATAGGAAAGGCATTTTTTGATGTAGCAAAGTATATCTCCTTTCATACCTGGCCAAAAATAGATTTTCCTTATGGAATTAAGGGTCTTTTCATAGTTAGTATGTCCGGCTGCTGGAGCGTTGTGTCCTTCATAAAGGATTAATTACTTCAAGGTTGAACTCCTAGGAATGTAAAGTCGGTGCTTGTAATAGAGAAGCCCATCTCCAAGTGAATAGTCCTTGATTCTATCCTTCTCTTTCTCCTTTAAGTCCTTTTGTTTGATAACCTGTAGGAATTGTAAATAAACCTCATCTTCCAGGGAAGCTTCCTTAACCTTGTCTAGAATTGGGTTATTGACTATGGAAATGGCCCCAAGGAAAACCTTGCGGCTAAGGGCATCAACAACCACATTCTCCTTACCTGGTTTATACTTTATTTCAAAGTCATACTCTTGTAAGAGTTCAATCCACCTCCGTTGCCTCATGTTGAGTGTTGCTTGAGAGAAGATCCACTTTAAACTTTGATGATCAACTGAAACTTTCCCCCTAGAAGATAGTGCCTCCAGAGCTTGAGAGCATGGATGATGTCTAGGAGTTCCAGATCATGAGTTGGATAATTCAGCTCGTGGATTCTCAATTTCCAAGAGGTAAAGGCGACTGGTTGGCCTTCTTGGTTTAAGACTCATCCTATAGCAAGGCCGCTTGCATCGGTTACTATTTCAATCTCTTGAGTGAAGTCAGTGAGTTTGAGTACGGGGCTGATGTGAGATTTTGTTTTAATTTGAGGAAACAATCCTCCTTCTCTTTTTGCCAGGTAAGTTTGGTTGTCTTTTTAAGAAGCTAAGTCAAGGGCGTGGTGGTGACTGTGTAATCTTTGGCAAAGATTCTATACCGTCCTATAATGCCCAGGAATCCTCGAATCTCACTGACAGACTTGGGTTGTGGCCAATATTTTATGTCCTTAATCTCTACGGGGTGTAGAGAGATTCCTTCTGAGTTTACAAAAAATCTGAGGTAGCTAACTTCAGGAGTGAAGAACACACATTTGCTCATCTTAGCATACAATTGATGTTGGTGCAGAAGATGAAGTACTTTACGTACATGGCCCTCATGCTCTTTTTCATCGTTGGTGTATACCAATATATCATTGAAAAATACCAGTACAAAATCATCCAGATATTCTCTGAGTATATCTTGTATGAGTCGACTAAAAGTACCCGGAGCATTTGTAAGACCAAAAGGCATCACTCTGAACTCATAATGCCCATATCGAGTGCTGTCTTATAAATATCTGCTTCTTTAATCTAGATTTGATGGTAGTCTGTTGACCTGAGATCATTTTTTGTGAATACCTTGGCCCCATGTAATCTATCAAGTAATTCGTCGATGTGAGGAATAGGATACTTATTCTTTATAGATACCTGGTTAAGTCCCTTATAATCAATGCAGAGACACAAAGATCCATCCTTATTCTATTGGAATAGAATAGGCGCTCCCCAGGGTGAAATACTAGGTCGTATTAATCCTTGTTCAATAAGTTGACGAAGCTGTTCTTTCAATTCAATAGCTACATGGAGTGACATTTTGTAGGGTCTTTTTTAAATTGGTTCGCTACGTAGAAAGGTTTCTATTTCATGATCTATGTCCCTTGAGGGAGGTAAATTTGAGAGGTCTTCTAGAAATATATCCGAAAATTCCTTAAGCCATTCTAGAGTTGGGTTGTCCTTTGAATCATCAATCTTCTTGAGTTTTACTACAAAGATCTATTGCCCCTTGTGTAACCCTTTCAGAAGTCGACTAGCCTTAACTAAATGAGCCTTAGGCTTCCCATTGGATCCTTGTACTAATGTTTCTTCACCTAAGTGATTTTTGAAGGACAGGTTCCCTTGAGCACAATGAATGTGGGCTTGATTTTCTATTAACCAATCCATTCCTAGAATACCGTCATAGATTCCTACTGGTAGGGTCCGAAAATAAGATGAAGTAAGGGTTCCTTCTAGTTCGAATTCTACTTCCCTAGCTGTAAATTGAGAAGAACCTCTTTCCCATTTGCTAGTTCTACTACTAATTTCTTGGTCGGGTATTGGTTTAATATGAGCTTCCTTAAGCATTTAGGGGAAAGAAAAGAGTGTATACTACCACAATCTATAAGTTATTTAAATTGTTCACCTTGTTTATTTGCAGTAGTTTGGATGAATGCATATTTTTGCCGAGCTCCAGGGTTATCAATGGCGGCAAAAGAGTAGCTCTTTCAATTTCTTCATTCATCAGGGTTGGCTCTCCCACTGCAACATAGGCTCTAGCTCCTCTACCTCTTCCTTTGCCTCATCCTCTATTTCTTCCTCCTCTTTGATTATTT
The DNA here is from genome assembly GCF_014529385.1 of Adiantum capillus-veneris. Lineage (NCBI taxonomy): Eukaryota > Viridiplantae > Streptophyta > Polypodiopsida > Polypodiales > Pteridaceae > Adiantum > Adiantum capillus-veneris. Next base: position 66,008,811 of record NC_140934.1, read on the forward strand.
CCTTGGCCCGTCTGAGACTGATGAATGGTCCCAGCAGCCACTGGGGTTTTGTTCCTCAAGACATCTGCTCCTGTAGTGCCCCATTGAAAAGTCTGTTCTATATTTTCTGCAGTTGACTACCCTTCATTGATTTCCTTGGTTGAAATTTCCCCTCGCCCTTCCTCTGAAGTTGTTGTTGTTATAATAGTTCCTTGCAGAGGGGTTTTCCTCAACCACAAGAGGTTTAGCTCTAAGAAGGGCATCTTGAATTGATGTGGGCCTCATAGCTTATAAGCGTGTACTTATTAATTTGTTAAGGCCCTAGCAGAAGTGAGCAATCTGTTGTTCTGTTGTCGTTAGTGGTGCATAGCGCGGTAAGGACACATATTTGGTGTAGTATTCTTCTAAAGTAAGCCCAAACTATCGAAGGGCAAAAAATTCATTCATTCGTATACCTTCATGTGCCGGAGGAAGATATCTCTCTTTTACTGCCTGTTTCATTTTCTCCTAGGACGGACTAATGGAAGGATTATCCCTACAATGATGTTTCCACCAGAGTTTAGCATCTCCATTGAGCTGAAACATTTCCAGCATTGCTTGATTTTCTAAAGCAATTCCTACTACCAGGAAATAGTCATCCATGGCGTCAAGCCAAGCTTCAGCATCTTGTTCTAAGTTAGGTCCCTCTCCCTTGAAGGTTGAGAGTTGGACCTGTTTTAATAATATTTTCTTCTTGGAGTGTAGGATTTTTGCATTGCCCTGAGATTTTAATTAATGCAATTCTTTTAGTGCTAAGGAATAATTTGTTTTGTCATTAAAATTTTCAACCTATGTATATAGTTTCAAACTTAAATGAAAACAAAAATCCAACAATGAACATAATCATTCTATTGAATTACACAAAACATGACGTTTTCATAAAAGCATGGTATATACAAGAGTTAATACAATCACTGACGCATACTATGTACAAGATGGTAACACTCCTATACCAAAATCTTATGAACTACTGGTGGGTCAGACAGGGGATCAAAAAATATAACATCTTTTGATCCTCTAAACTTAGGGCCTACTCTCATGGGTCTAATCCTACCTGGGTATATAACTTTAGCTACCTAATCAAATATCCACTGGTTTTGAGACACCTCTATCTCATCTAAAGTAATGGTTTGATCCTGATCTTCAGTCCCGCTGAAAAAGTAGACTTCGATGGTTCGATGTGTTTCGGACCATTTGAGTCTCTTCAAGTTTAGTGCCAAGCCCTTTATCTGTCCGCATCAATCAGGAATATTCCGCAAACTTTGACCAGCTGATTCCCCACGTAGGAGGAGGAGAAAAATCTCCTCTAGTAATTGCATGATGCTCTTGCAAAATATAAATTTTTTGGATTTACAAACAGCCTTGAACATGACATTGAAGATCATAAACTTCTAGTAGGCCTGTCGGACATTTTCCTGTATTGATAGGGAAATTCTCATTTCCTCACTTTCAAAATATACTACAATTATAGCTGCAAAATTACTTATTAAACCCTCATGTTGTTATCCTTTCCCCCTAGGTTTAGGACCAAACTAACTCATGCTCTGATACCACTTGTGAAATCCTCAACCCACCAATACCAAGATCGGGATGGGATCCTTGACAGGTCTCTAGGTCTATTAGAAGTCAAAGTCTCTAAACAAGAAAAATCTAGGGAATAGACCTTTACCATTGACAATGGCTTGGGTCTATAGCCATACACAAAGACCTAGTCCTGTCTCACAGTGGAAACGGGATAATCTTTTAAAGGTACAAAACTATTTTGTCCCTATAACTTCCACAATTTGGGCTAAGGTATCCTCAACCATCGCTTTTTCCCCTTAACATTTTTGAGGGCACAGCCACTGGTGGATTCCTCTTCCAAGTTTTAAAGAAAATATGGAAGGCCTGGATAGACAGGTGACAACTGGACTTAGGGGGTTCACTAAAAAATATGTAGAATAGCATGTGAGTTCAACAAGTGGTTAATTTCTCTTATGAACTTACATAAAATATATATATATAGAAGGGTGTTTAAAATTTAAAAAGCAAAATTTTGGTACATAAAGGGTCTTTTTATTAACAAAAGTGATACATAAGGGGTCTCTATGTACCTCAAAAATGTAGAATAGAGGGTTTTATAAATACCTCTTGTATGCACATGCTATATAAGATCTCTATATAGTGACCCCCCCCCCCCCGCCCCCCCCGCCCCCCGACAAGCAGCTAGAATGTATCCTCTATCTGGTTTTCTAGGCTAGAAGGGCTCTAAAATGGACCAAGATGGGATAGAGGATGAAGATGTCTAAAGTGCAAGGTTTTTGCTTAGTGATGAAGAGTTTGAAGTGGTCTAGGGGTTGGTCTAGACGCGGCTCATCAAATGAAGCTACAGGGTAAAAGATCTATTAGTTTAAATCTCGAGTGCATTGGAGATTCAATACGGATAGGGGAAGTGATGACATGTGGTTGGAGCTAGTTTCATACATGTTAGGAAGTAGCCATGACGAACGTTTGTAGCATAGATATCTGAACTAACATAATGTCAATACTCATGGAAGTGACTGAGATGGGAAACAAAGATTCTTTGAGGTTGTCAATCTCAAGAAGTGAACCTTAACAAGCAATCACATCAACTCAAAAAGCAAATTAGTCATTGAATGATCAAACAAATCTTCTTATGTCCTTTCTCACCGCTCTAGTTCATCACGCTATTTTGGCACTCGAATGGACTTGAAATGCAATGAAACTTTAGGAGAAGGTCTAAGACACCTAGGGGTGTTATCCTACCAAGTCTGGTCACAATCCAACAAGGTACCAAAATCACGATCCATCATGAAAAAGGTCCTGAAAACTACAATAGATCAATCCAAAAAGGTTGCCCTATGGTCTAAAAACACTCTCCTATGGTCAGAACGTCCAAAAACAACGATCGAAGCACTCAAATTTGCAATTAAGACTCACTAATGCATAATCGCAAACCACAACAAGCTTGACAATGCTTACACTTGAATGAAAGAGCAAGGAACGAGGAATACAATGTAAGTTTTGGAATTGAAAAAAAAAGTAAGATTACAAGTTGTTCAAGCTTCGTATCTTGAGGGTACGTACAATAGATCTCTTTTCTCCTTCCAAAGATAAGACCTCCTTCACATTAAATTTATCAACCTTTATACCTATGGCTTTCTAAATGGCCAGTGGCCGACTCACATGGAATTTTACACGTATCTTTACAGAATTACATCTTAGGGAGTTAACCTGCTACTCTAGAATAAGGATTTACACATAGTATCACTACACTAGCTCGAAAAAAAAATAGAGTACAAATGCGGTGTCTAATTACATGTCCAGCTAGGTGGGTTCCCGTTCGATCAATCCGCTAACATTTCCCCCTTCCTAGATTGTGTCGTCCCTTGACACGACCATGTGTAGTCTTGTCATTAGGGTTGTCTTGAACTTTGCCTTCAAGGTTGGTCTTTAGCTTGGGAAGTGTTTTGTTGTGGATGATGCTCCTCCTTCCTCAAGTGCTTCATATAGTTTGCGTCTTGTTGATGCATATTTGTACTTTAACTTTTGAGGAAACTTTGCATTTTGTTGCGCATTCTTCTTTTGTTTCTGTGACTTTTGGTATTGAGATGACTGTTGCTATTGCCTAGCTTTTCAAACATGAGCCCTTTGGGTCATTGTTTTGAGGATGAAATTTTCTTTTGGTCCTCTGTAATGTTGCACTAATTTTGAAGAACATTGTGAGCTCCTTGTGATTGTTTTTGATAGCCCTCTTGCTGAATTTTTCATTGCTTGTTTTTGTTGGTCCTTCTTTGACTTTCCATTGTTTGTGTTGAAGCTTTGTTGTTTCCTTGAAGGGAAGATTTTCTTTTGACAAGCATGCTTGAGATTCGTAGCTCTTGCTCCAATGCATTGCTAATTGTTATGGGTAGCCATTTCCCTATTGCTGATGTAAAAGGAATATAGACAAGAAGATGATGTGTTTATAGATTAGGGTTTTAACCTCGATGACCAAAGGGAAAAAACCCTGTGGGAAAAAAGTGCCTTTGGTATACGATCTTATTGGAATTGAGCATTGAACTTGAAGTACCTGCCATGCAATGTGAGTTCTTACGAGAAACAAATAAAGAGTTCCTTATGCAAGTGCCAATTATGGGACACTCTATATGCATATATGAGAAATTCGTCAAACAAAAGCATGCAGTGCAAAAGAGGGATTTGATAGGTGCTTCAGGGAATGAATGTAGCACATGTGACATCAAAGGATATTTCAATAGCTTCCACGTTTCCAAGAAGGGTTTTTGATGTAGAAGTTCTCTGCTCATATTTCAATGTGCTTAGTGCGTGAGTGTCTTTTGGACTTCTTCACTCACTTCACTGCACAAAATTTACATAGACTTTGACTTTTATGCTCACCTATGCCAACATGAGAAACACAACATAGTTATGCTCAACTCTTCCAGCTTGAGCAGTACCTAGAATAGCTACGATGATTAGACCATAGAGAATATTACATGAAGCTTTGGAACTAATGCCTTGCTCATTTGGTGGCTTAGTTGCTCGACTCTCATTGAAAAGACATTAAAAGTAGAGACTCATCATTCATAGAGGTGACGGACTTAAAAGTGATCATGTAGCCATCCTTATTCATTATCAAAATATACCAAGGAGTCAGAGGTGTCTTGAGACAAGCTATCTTAAGGATGATCAATCAAATATTTTGTAAATCAACGAGACAAATCAAAATGTTTCTTTTTTAGTTTATCAAAAAGATGCACAATGTATCCCTTCCATTCTCAATTAGTTTACTATTCCCTAAATTCATTATCCACTCCATTTGTACATTCATTTCTCCAAACCAATTTTGCTCAATTTGGTTTGCTTCAAGAGGAGGAGAAGGTGTTGCAATTTGCTATATTACAATTAGATTGTGTAATTCTTTGTGCATCAAAATCTATAGCTGAGCTTCCTCTTATGCGTGTACTTTAATTGCTTAAAATTTTGCTTTCTTTCTTTTGCTTCATGTATCGTGTCTAACATTTATGTGTTGAGAGGTTGATGATATTTTTTTCAATGTGCATCCATTGATCCAGTTAGAAATTATCTCCCGTTCCAATATTTCAAGTTGGAGCGATCCACTTGGTGATATATTATTGATAACAAATAGACCATTACCTCGCTTTTTTAGTTTCTTGGAGTGTTGCTTTAAGGTGTAGACTAATACATAGTCCCCCAAACATCTCGAGTCACCAGTACTTTATCCCATCGTAACGGTTCAAAAAAATCCTCTAGAAATAACTCTTTCCCGTAATAGTTATCTTCCACGAGAAGCTTTAGTATACAATCCTCTTTTTTCAGACTTCCACACTTTGACGTGCCGCACATCTAAATATGTGAATCCTTGACAGGTCTCTAGTTCTAATAGAAATCAAAGTCTCTAAACAAGAAAAATCAAGGGAATAGACCTTTACCCTTGACAATGGCTTGGGTCTATAGCCCTAAACGAAGACCTACTCCTGTCTCGCAATGAAAATGGGACAACCTTTTAAAGGTACAAAACTATTTTGGCCCTATAACTTCCACAATCTGGGCTAAGGTATCCTCAACCAACGCTTTTTTCCCCCTAACATCTCTGAGGGCACAGCCACTGGTGGACTTCTCTTCCAAGTGAAGAAGTTTTCTAAACATTTTTAGTGTGCAAGAATGAATAGTTACCTGACTAATCAGGTCCACCTGTCCACGATTTAAAACCTTAGTCAATCCTCACTTACCACTCCGGCACTCACACATGATACTTTGTTATTTAATTATTACCCTATTCTTATCACAATTAAAATAATGATTACTTTTATCTTTCATAACAGAATCTCATTAAAACAACCCTTCAAAGCAGTATTGAAAACATTCTTTTACAAACAAACATCTTTAGACTTAAGACAAGGTATTGTCAATCTAAAGTATCTCTGATCAGTACTGGCTTCTCTCTGGATCACCTATACAGGGGTGAAAAACGGAACCCATTCCTTATTAATAAAAACCGGGGTGGAGAAAGACATCACACAAAGTCCGGGCGCCCATACGCCAACCAGTTGCCCATACAATTGGGCAGTTCCTCTAGGATAAAAACGATATCCTAAGTAGTATCCCCAAATATACACATGCATGGGGTAAAGACTCCACGTGCACGGAGGTAGTCGACTCATCCATGGTTGACTCTCCATCATTACTCATCACCTAGAGTAAACATATTTCCAAGGAATCAGAGGTGTCTTGAGACAAGTTGTGTTAAGTATGATCAAACATTCTTCTCTAGGTCAACTTGTCTTAGCCCAAACACTTCTTTCCTAATTACAAACAATGCTCGCTGGTTTCTTGGAAGTTACCTTCCGTTTTTGGTCAATTGTTCATTTTTCGATTCTTACTCACTCCTTACGTATGCAATGTTAACTTATAAAAGAACTTAAATTATTTAAAGACTTAAGTGAATAAATGGAAACCCACATGGGACTGATCAGCCATCTGCTGCTGCACTGGCGCCTGAAGACTCTCCTCTGTAGGTCTACTACTAGGCCAAGCCTCATGGTCATGGGACAACCTAGCCCTCTTGTGAGTTGTATCGTCCTCATGAGACTGAGGATTTCCATGGGTCCTCTTCGGAGCCATAGTGGTAGCCTTATCAAAGGATCCTTAATCAATTAGAGAATTAATTGAGTAATCTCTCTTATTTCTTTTATCCAAAAATAGGGATTTTTGGACTAAGTAAATATCTTCCATAAATATCTGGGTGAGATATTTTTTTCTTAACTTACTCATAGTATTATTGATCTCCCATAATTATCCTATGATTAGCGAATCTATTTTACTAATTTTCTATTTTTAATTTCTCTTCAAAAATACCCTAATTTGGCTTTAGTAATTTATAAATTACTTTTCTTCTTGTGGGATATTTATCCTAGCTGTATTTTGATGTATTACAGTCCTAGTAATTATCTTTGAAACTTATAAATTGATTTATTAATTTTCCTTCTCAATTTTATAGTCAAAATTAGATAATATTAGCTAAACTGATTATTTGTGCTAAAGATAATTATCCCAACTTTGTAATGTTGTTTTCCATCTCTAGTAATTACTATGTAATTATGAAAATTAATTTGCTAATTTCCCTTCTCAATTTATAGTAAAAATCAAGTAATATTAGCTAAATTAAATTGCTAAACTAATTATTCATGCTCAAGATAATCATCCCAACTTCTTAATGCTCTTTTTTTGTGTAGTAGTTACTAGGTAATTATATAAATTTACTTGCTAATTTCCCTTCTCAATTTATAGTCAAAATCAGGCAATATTAGCTAAGGTAATTATCTAAACTAATTATCTATGCTTAACATAATTATCCCAAATTTATAATACTATTTTTTATCTCTAGCAATTACTATGTAATCATATATATTAATTTGCTAATTTATCTTCTCAATTTATAATCAAAATCAAAAAATATAATGCTAATTAATTAGCTAAACTACTTTCCTATGCATGCCCTATTTATCTTAGGTTCCTAATAGTAATTTCTACCTCTAATAATTTTTTTATAGTTATCTAAGTAATTTAGCTAATCTCCCCCGTCAATTTATGCTCCAAAATAGTCAATTTTGGCCTAATTAATTAGATAAACTAGTTTTTTTGTGCATGGACTAATTATCCTAGGTTCCTTACATTAATTTCTAGCTCTTATAATTACTATATAATCATCTAAGTGATTAAGCTAATTTGCTCTTTTATTTTATGCCCAAAAATAGACAATATTGTCCTAATTAAAAACTAATTTTTTGTGCATGGCCTAAGTATCTTGGCTTCCTAACATTGATTTCTATCTTTGATAATTACTATATAATCATCAAAGTCATTTAGCTGGTTTCCATATTTAATTTATGTTAAACAACAGATAATTTTAGCCTAATTAATTAGATAAATTAATTTTCTATGCATGTCCTAATTATCTTGGCTTTCTAACATTAATTTTTAGTTTTGATAATTATTGCATAATTATCTAAGTGATTTATCTAATTTTCCCTTTCAAGTTATGCTGACCTAATTAATTAGATAAACTAATATTGTGTGCATGACCTAATTATCTTGGCTTCCTAACAAGGTTTCCTACCTTTGATAATTACAATGTAACTATCTAAGTGTGTTAACTAGTTTTTCCTTTATTTTATGATTAAAAACAATTAATTTCTACCTAAATAATTAGATAGATTACTCAAAAAATTAAGACTGATTTCCTTGGCTTCTACACTATATTACCAAGCTTTGAAAATTATACTATAATTATTTAGGCTTCAAAACTATTTTTCTTTATAAGTCAACCTAAAATTAACAATTTTCAGCTTAATATGCAATAATTAATTAATTAGATTACTGATCAAGCTTGAGAAATTAGTGATCAGCAATCTAATGATAGTTTATAGAGTAATTAATAATAGGGAATGCTTAATCTTCTTAATTAATAGTTTAATTAAGAGAAATAAATCAAAACTTAAGCTATTTTCCTAATTAACCAAAATTAGACTAATTACCTAGATTAATTACAAAGAGTTTTTTCTCTCTAAGTAATTTTTGAGAGGTGTTCTCTTATACGCAAGAGAAAACTGTGAGGACTCTCAGTCTGAGTTCAATTGTGAAGAGGGGGGGCTTTTTGTAGCTTTTTAGGGCTCTTAGGCTGTTTTTGGCAATTCCTTGCACTTCAAGGCAGCCCCCAGCTTCCCCCTAGTACCACCAACTGCGAAATCAAGCCTCTGCAGGTTCATTGCTACCCCACATAGCCCCCAGATACACCAAATCAATTTTTGCTATTTTTCAGACCTATTACAGCTTAATTTGTAAAATATCTGTAAATATCTAGAGAGTTCTATGATAAAAGTCTTTTGCAGCAATGATTATCAAGACTTTATAATTTACTTGGTTAATTTAGTTAATAGTATAAACTTCAAGTGGCCATAACTATGTCAGCTTTTGTCGAAATTCAGTTCTGAAAATTTCTAACCATAGTAAAGTCATGATTACAGTTTAAAAAATACCAATATTTGCCATGTTCGGACAATGCTACATTGCTTTCATAATAAACATATCAATTTGATTAAGCTTTATACAATTTTTAAGGTTTCAAGAACTGGAAACCTTACATTAGCCCATTTCTACTCATTCATCTCTACAAATGTGGTCTTATTTTTAGAATTGTGGTGAGAGTAATAATGCATCTTATAGGAGAAGACATCAAGTTGTGCAAGCTTTTTTTGTGTCGTCATCAGTGGAATCGGATTCCCATGAGATGACACAATTCTCACCTCACATTTTGCTTCATGTTCTCATATAAAAGATGGTAAGGTCCTTGTGGTTGTTGGTTTACTCTCCACAGATACCTATGTCACTACATTGACATATAATGGCTGTATATCCCAAGATAGAGTTCATGATCCATGTTGACTTCAAAGATTGGTGTTGACAGCAACATGGTACTCAAAGATTGGTGCTAACAACAACGTCATACTACCATCTTTTATATTTCAAACTATTTCCCAGAGCGATTGTTGCCAGGGCTCACTCACTTCAGGAATCAGCTACATCTCAAGCAACTGGGCCTCATCCATAATGTTTGCAACAACTTGGGTATCTCATGATCCTATCTTGGATAGTCTTACCGCCTCTTAGTACCTTGTCTTCATGTCAGAGAATGGACTCAGGCTGCTGCAGCACCTCTTCTTGGTCCTCAATCTCCGGTGGTTCTTCAATAGTTGGTTCTTGAGGTGGCTCCCCTTTGTAAGGCTTTAGTAGGCTCACATGGAAAGCATTGTGTATGAGAAAATGGCTGGGCAACTTGAGTTGATAGTCCATCTCATTGATTGGCCTAAGAATCTGGAAGGGACCATAGTACCTTTCTGCTAACTTAGCATAGTACTTCTGGTGTCCCGTAGGATTCTTTCCCGTCGTGTGCCTTAATCGAGCCTTGGGAAATTTGAGTAAGACCCAATCATTTCCTTTAAAGGCTTGGGCTCTTATGTGCTTATCAGTAGCAGCCTTTTGCCTTTGCTGTGAGATAGAGATAGCATCCTTAATCTTTTGGAAAGATTCTTGTAGGTCTCGGCTATACTCATCTACAACAAAGATCTTCCCGTGTACCTTAAGTAGCAGGGGACTTTTTGATCTTCCCTTGATTACCTCGAAAAGTGCTTTTCCAGTGGAAGTATGTACAGTGTTGTTGTAAGCATACTCCACTAGCGTAAGTCCTTGTCCCATTGGTGCTCTTACTTTTCCCCAAGCATGGCATAGAGGAGATCCTTTGTGGTGAGTTTCCTCCTCTTGGATTTTGACCTAGGTAGCTCTAGGAGGTTCATGGTGGGTGTTCTTTTGGAGACAAGCGTGGCATGCATGCCCCTGCTCGCGGCACTTGAAACAATGGTTATCCTTTCAATAATGCTCAAGCTCTTCAGGAGAGAGTTTGTTTTTTCCTTTGTAAAATCCCTTCTCCTTAACTTTGTTGGAATTTCCCTTAAGAGACTTTTGGACATTGTCCTTCACCTTAGGCTCATTAGAACCCTTGTTTTCCGTGGGCTTAGAATTTCTCTTAGCCTTTGTTTGGAAATTGATTCAAGAAGCCACCATAGTATGGTGTATAACCTCCAATATGGTGCGTGGCCTTTGGGAGTTGACATACTCTATCATTTCTTCAGTTAAGCCCGCACAAAATTGTTGCTTTTTCTCTCCAAAATCCAACTTTTTGAAGACAGTGGCTTTGAGTTGTAAGTCCCAAAACTTGTCTACGTATTTGTGAATGGATTCGTAGGGAGAGAGCTTTAAGCTTCACCATTCGGTGAGTACTTTGTCTTTGGCATCGGTGGCCAAAAATTTCTTCATAATGGAAGCTCTTAAGGCTTTCCATGTTCATGGAGCTTCACCGTTGGCCCGTAGGCTAGACCACCCTTGCCTGGTGGACTTTTGAAAGTGCATAGCTACATGGCGTAGCTCAAAGGACTCCGTGAAGCCTTCATCTCCAAACGCCACATTGAATTGTTGGATAAAGGCAAATACTTTGTCTGTAGCATCAAAGGTGCCATCGTAGGTAAGGAAAGAGATGCTCTACCCTCCCTCTTTGAACTTCTTGAGCTTAGACAACCTCTTGCGTGTGGCATAGATTTCCTATGGCCTCTTCTTTTTTATGGTTCAAAAGTTGCACCATCGCTTTCTTCAGAGGAAGACGAATTTGAGGAATATGGAGAAGAGGGTGACCTCTTTGTTGCCTTTTTCTTGCCTTGATCTTCTTTATCGCACCATCACTTGCATAAGAGGAAGAGGTGAAGAAGATGGAGAAGAGGGTGTTCTCTTTCTCACCTTTTTCTTCTCTTGCTTTTTGTCATCCCACTTTGAATTATGGTGTGGAGAAGTGTGCGATAGTCTTCTCCATTTTGGAGGTGATGGAGAGCGTTTAGTCTATCGTCTTTGTGGAGCCATGTCCACCGAGGTGGCAGGAGACTCACTTCTTTCTTGTTCCTTCGGTGGAGGCTCTTGAGTTCTCCTTTGAGAAGGAAATCCATCATCAAGAAGTAAATTTCTGAGCCCATCGTATGGATCCTCTTCTTCTTCCCAAATCGGAGAGAGGCCTCTATTGGAATTTTTGCAAGGAGGCTTCCTAGGTACTCTCTTGTCATGGTAGGGAGCTTGGAGAATCCCATGAGCACTAAGCTACTGTTGCACTTCACTTTGGAGAGATGGATTTCCCACGGCTTGTTGAAGCCTAGAAACAAGATAGTTAACAAGCATGGGGGCATCATTAGTAGCCTGCTCATTAGCAAAATCAAAGTTATCAACATTAATTCACTCTCTTTACTATTGTCAACCATTCTAACAACTTTTAGGTGTAAACATCTTTAGGTGTACTTTGGCACTTCAAGCCCTAGTTGCTACTCCTCTCTACCCCTTTAGAAAAAGAACTCAAGCTACTATACCGGTGGCTTGAATACCATTAATTGCAAGGAATAGAAGAGAGGTTTGTTCAACACCAAAGCAACACCGGCTCTTGTCAAGATTCTAATATCTCAATAGTGGTTAAGCCATAGGCAAGCCCCGTAGGACTTCACTATTAAGACCATAGCTCACGACGGTGATGCCCCATTATCTGCACAAAGGCAGGCACACTGCAAGGTTGAAAAAACCCTATTCTACTTACTCAAATGCAATCAATACTACCAACCATTCATAGCTAGCTTTAGGACCTCCCTTCTTGAGCAAGAAAAGAGAAACCTTGTGCTCTGGTACCAATGTAACATTTAATGTCCTAGTAACTTGTGTGTAGCGGAAAATAACATGAACATAGTGAGCATTTCATTAGAATAGATTCCTAATGAGAATAACAAGAGTGCTTGGGTGGAGAGAGAAAAAAAAAGTATAACACCTAGTTAGATAGCATGAAGAATACTTCAAAAGAGAGAAATTAATCTATTGACAACATTTGAGTACCGGATTTACATGGAGCCGGTCCCCCCTCCAAAAGGATTTGTATTATGGTTTCTAATTGAGAGAGACATTCTACAATACAATTCTTTGTGTTCCTTCAATACTAGCTAGTGCAAGGAAGATGGAAACTCCAAGCACTAAGCAAAACACTTATTAAACACAACATCAATTCCCTAATGATCTCAAACCCAAGACATCACACACCTTAGAAGATGGTGAGAGCTAGCGGGGTATGAGAGTAGATTGAGAGGAAGAAGGAGTAGTCTTACGAGAAAGATGTACATCTCCTCACATAATCACTCAGATTAGCATAGCTTAGCTTAGTAATTAGCATGGTAGAGGAGATGAGCATGCATTGAAGCTTGGCTCTTGGTTGTATTTTCATCACCAAGCCAAGAGTTGTTGGTGTAGGCCTCCCTTCTCACAAGCTTGGAGTAGGTGAAAGCTTTCCATTAAAGCTTGAGAAGGAGAGAGAGTCTTATTACTCCACACATGGACTAGTGAGAGTGTGTATGCAATAATGACTTTGAAAAATCAGCCCCTCTTTCTCTTGGTCAACCCCTCTTGCTATTTGCTCATGATCACACCCTATTGGCCCATGCGAGGCTTAGCCAATGAAATTTAAGCAACATAAGTGATAGCCTTCTAGCATGTGTCCCCCTTTCCCCTTTTGTGAGAGCTTTATGTAATTAATTATTGCAACTAAAATCTCATTGTATCCCTTTGTCTCCTGGCCAATAGGAATCAGGCAAGCCATTGGGCTGTTGAATGCTCATTGGACACTTGGGAGACTATCCAATGGTCTTCTAGAGAGCTTAATTCTTATTGGTTCTTTTATTAAGAGTTTTTAAATTAATTAAACTAGATTTACTCTAGCCTAAGTCTCATTGGTCCACCTCCATGGCCATAGGGAGCTGACATGTGTCCCTCTTTCCCTTTGTGTAAAGGATCTTGTAAGTGTGTGTTTGTGTGTTTCTCTCTCATCTCCTACTTCTAGGGCTCGCCCACTCCTATGTAGGGATGCATGAAGACTTTTTGAGCACACACAAAGCATCCAATCTTCCCACACTTTTGATCTTTGGACACAACCTTTGAATTTTGGAACCTTAGCATTTTAGAAGTCTTAATCCCATTGTTGCACCTTGCTCTTTTGCAGATGGCCCCCCCTTTGGATCCCTACTGTGGCCGGTCTGCCAGCTTAACCAATATTCTAGCTTTTTCTCCCCTGGCACTTCCCCATACTAAATGATTAGTTTAACATGAGGAAATCATTTAGGAGAATTAAATATTAGTTATTATGACACCTTGGACCATTGAAATGACCTTGATCTCTCCCTCTACCAAACAATAGATAATACCACATCTTTCCCTCGATGGTTGGGGGCAATTTGAAACATACTGACCCTCTTCACCATAGTTGTAGCACATGTCCGTCATTGGTCTTGCCCTACCTCTTTCTCCTCTTCAATGTCCCCTATCCATCACACTTAGATACAACTCTTGCAGTTTCTTTGATCGATCATGGACTATGCACACCCACTGTTGTGGAATAGCAGTCATATCCCTATTCCCTTAATTTTCCTCCTGGGATTCCCCTAGAGGGATTTGCAATTGAACATGCACCATCATTTCAGAGTCCATTATACCCTGTTTTATCTTCTTGTTAATCTTCTTTCTATTTGATTGTGCAACCGCCTCTTCCCGATTATAGTTTTGTGGGCTTTCATAGTACACTTTCTCTCACACTTTAGGATGCAAACACGGCATGAGTCTATCCAATTTGGAATGCTCACCATTGGCCAATTTCATAGCTGCTACTAGCTCTACACAAATTGCTTCAAAATGATCCAAAATAGATTAAACTCCTCACTTACATCTTGTTTTAAAGCCTTCAACTTTGCATCCATCTCAACTCAAGACGCTTCCCTACAAAAATCATGGCAAAACTTCGTCCGTAGAGCCATCCATGCTTGTCTTGGCTCCCCTTCCAAAGCTTCAAACCACATCTTAGCTTTACCACGCATCACTAATGGGAAAGTTTGCATTATGCTATCCATATTTGGCATCTGCAGAGAGAACATGTACAAGTAAAAATTTTGCAAGTCATTCATCTAGATTCTCTTTTTGTATGAAAATATAACCATATCATCATGCCACCATGCTTCCTGATGAAACAAACCACTTGTTTACATCAATTGAGGAGCAATCAATGCACCTCCACCTCGGGGGAACCAAAAGATGGATAGGGGGAGTGGGGAACATACCGAGAGCACACAAAATTGCCCATACATAGCTCAAGGTATTCATAGCACCCCTTTCCCCTTGAATTCACCTTTAAAAAACACAACTCACACCAAGCCGATATTGCTTTCATACCCCACAAACTCACACACCTTATGTGGCCCTGCACTCAAGCCCACTCATCATGAAATGGTCATTCCACGACTCTTTACAGACACAAAACTTCTCTCTCACCCTCTCTGCAACTCAAAACACCTCTGGTTTGGTGTACATCCAGACATGCACATGACAACATGGATTGCACACAAGCAGTCAAAAAAGAAGCAAGGAAGAGGAAATGACACCAGATGCGACAATATGGATTTCCTTGCTCAGCTATTTACAAAGCTTGTGTTCCCGATACCATAGCCTTCTTTCTCCTCTCTTGGCTACATCAAGATCCCAACTCTTGAAAATTTTTCCTCTTGCCTTGCTTCAACTCTCCCAAAAGAAAGTCCTCCACAAAACCCGCAAAACCGTCTCTTTTAGTCTCTTATAGAGAGCCTCCTCAATTTTTGAAGCTTCCATCCTCCATTGGCCCATCAAGGTACCCACACTTGGATCTTTTGAAGCGGCGGTGACCCTCTCTCTCTTTGCACATGAGTGCTCTTTACTCAAATAAGAGGCAATCATGATGCTATGGTTTCTCCCTTGTGCACTTTGACCTCAAACAAAATCCGTGGGGGGGACCCACCATTTGAAGGTGCCCCGTGAGAACCCTGTCACATCATCATCTACCTTGTGAGCCCCTCGATGCCAAAATTGGTCACCGTTGCTGCCATCACAGTGCTTAGTGCCACTACGTGTGCCACCAAAGTAGTTCCACGTACGGACCGCCATAGCCCACACCGGGAGAGCTCCCCTCTCCCTTCAAATCTTGCTCAAATGTCATCATGGTCCAACCTAAATACCCCAAGTTCTATGCCTCTTTCTTTCCATGTGGCACCATTACATGGCCATGTGGTAGCACCTCAATAATCCCTCTTTATCATCTCTTGAAAATACCATAAGTGACCACATAAAAATTCCCAAAAAAACTTCATATTGCATCAACTTTGGTTGGCCACCAACTCTAGCTCTACACCACGATGATTGAACCACCACATCCAACTCAAGGAACCCATTTCCAGCTTCAACCCTTGAAATCTTGGTTGTATTTTAACTTTTTTGAGCCCTCCAATTGATGTTGCAAATACGGGAAAGAAACATCTAGCACTTTCCTTTTGGAATCAATAATCAACTTCACCTCGCCATACCTTGCTATCCAAGAATTGGTTTGACAAGATATTAACTCCAGCCAACTCCACATGTTGTGTTCTATCTTTTAGAACCCAACTAAGTCAAAAAAAACACCGGATGGCATGTCCAACAATGCAGTCAAGTTGGCAAATATATGGTCCCCAAACAAATTTTCTACTAGCCATACCTTTCCCATTCGGACTCCGATTGAGGATCCAAAAACATCGGCATGCTCCAGAAATTGAGCTCTTTGTATCTATCCACTCATTCTATCTTTGAACACATGTCCTCATTTGGCCTATCTCTTGTGGATCTACAAAATAGTCTAGCTTTAAATAGTTATATCTTTCACAAAGGGACTCCGTTTGCGGATCCATTTAGACCAACCCGTACAACACCTCAAATACCAAATTCTAGGGCACCATCCACATGCTTTAGACACTTGGAACTATAATCGCAATTGGACCTTTTTGGAGCCTTTTTTGGCCCAAAAACTGTATCGACCATACATTTCAACCACCACTTGCATGCCCCGGACTTTCACATCTACTTTAGCTCTCCACTTTGCACTCACAGGCACCCATAGCCCTGCATATGCCACTTCATACCATTGACCAAATTTGGCTTCACCAACGTGTTTTAAAAAGTGATCACCCAGTGTTATTAGCATGTTTGCATGTTTGTGATCATGTTAAGAAAATCCATGTTGACAGCACCTGCATGCATAGCTTATTGGAAACTGGTTATCAATTGGTACCACCATGCAATCTCCAGTACCCAACTACCTACAAATTTTTCGGACTGGCCCACGTCCATGTTTGTGCTTCTCATCGCTACCTGTTGCACATTGACCCTATCGTGTTTTCTTTGTCAACTACCCCACGTTGTACTACCTTTGTCACCTCTATCTCACTTTGGATATATTGTTATGTTTGGGATTCATTCTCAAAGTATCATTACTACCTCAAAAGTTCATTCCCATGGCCCTGTTCAAACCCATCTCTCTGGTGGTACAAAATCCCTTAAGGCTTTCAAACACCAAAGTCACTCGATATCAGAAAATAAAAAACATGGCCTTAGAAACTGAGTTGCAACAAGCCAATGAGCAGCTGAAAAACAAGGAAATGAAAATAGGGAACAAATGGAAAAAGAGAAATCATCCAAAATTTCATTTGGAGGTTTGGTCTTGGTTGAAAAGTTTAATGAGCATTAGATGCCATGTTGCAAGCTTAAGAGTCTAGAGTGATATCCAATCAGAAACTTGAACAAAGATTGTTGACATATCCACATCTAGAAGTTGAAACAACGTATGGAGATGTACAAAAGGCTCATAGAGACAGCCCAAACTCTAATTTTTAGTAAAAAACAAGCAAACCAACAAAGAAAAGTCCATTGGATACGAGGGTGGTTGCAAATACAGTGGATGAGGCCAAGTCTTATGAGATACACCCTATTCTGGAAGTGGAGGAGTCGTGGCCACAATATTTGTGGGAAACAATTAGAAATCGCAAAGATGGTAGTGCTATCTTATAGTTAGCACCTATCTCTGGGATCAATATTGATCACAAGTTCTACCTAGGCGACATACGGTATCTATATGGAGATTCCCAATCTATCACATCTGAAGAGAGAAAACCACACTCTCTATAGACTTTTCCATCTTTCATAGGAGAATAAGGAATGAAATCTAAGTTAAAGTGGTACCATCCCAGTGGAAATCCACACCAAAAATAATGGATACTAAAAGATTGCATGGAATTGATGTCTTCTCTTGTACAATGCACAATTTCTCTCTCGGAGTTGTTAAAACTTTGATTGCATCTATGCGAGTAAATGGGTAGAAACTTGGAAAGAATGGGATTCAAAATTCCTCATCAAGACATCCCCATGGATGACAACACGGGCTAAACTTTACCTAATAAACCAAAAGTGAAACTTGTTGTGCCAGTAAACAAGGTGGGTAATTATTGTGAAGGAGAAGAAGGAAATGCCACCTTACCAATGGAGCATAAAGGCATAAAAATGATTTCTATACTGAATGGTAGGGCTGGGGTGGACATAACGACAAAATAAATTTGGAGAAAATGGGGAAGACCAGTCCTCAAAAAAACACGAAAGAAATCTCAAGTTTTAGATGGATTTACAGAAAGTCCCTTGGGCATGTTGGAAGAAATCATAGTATCCTCATGTAGAATTGAATACAAACATACTTTTTTCATAGTGGATTTTCGAAAGAGCAAAAACTTTGAATTCATTTTGGGACGACCATTCATGCATCAACTCAAAATGGTTCAAGATTGGGGCTATGCTTGCAAACATCTTTTGTAATGATTGGAGATCCTTTTGAGCCAACACACGTTTCTAATTGATGGTAAATGAAATAAAACTTGTACAATTATGAATATTCATGACCAAATAAGTACAAAAAATCATTTTCTTCATCACGAGCAAGTTCAAGATTCACCTGATCACTAAGAAATGTAAATGGGTGCAACAAGAAGTTTTTATTGTCCAGTTTAAAATGCTCTATCAATGCTTCTACACTGATGATGTGATATTGATCATTCAAACATGAACACGTGATTTTTCTTACACTTTGGTTGAAAAGAAAAGATACAATGACCCATTTGCAAAGATACTACATAGACAATGCAGCAAAGATTACTTTTGGTGACAAAGAAAGAAAATTGTTCTTGAGAAGTGCAAACTAATGAAACTAATCTACCTCCAATACACTTCTCAATGTCTTGAAGTGTGAATGCATCCACATATAGGACATAAATAATTTCAATTATGTACATTTTAGTTCTACATACAAAATACTTTATCTCCTTACTAGCAATGTTATATACCCACCAACTATTGTCTCCCATCACACTCTTTGATGTTTTGTAGTGAGAAAGCATCAGAAATTCGGGAAAACATCTTAGACTCTTTTATATTTGAGTTCCCCACACAAAATATTTTTTTTTTCTTTAGATATTTCCCCTTACTAATCTATCCTATTCATGTTTTGCAACTAATGCCCTAACTTCTAGATCCTTTTCCTATTCACACTCACAAAATTCTTAATCTTACAAACCATATCTTGTACTAATCTAAATGAAAGATGACAAAGGAAATCCAACAATCTATGATATAAAGACATGTTAAGAACACCACATAAATCTAGAAACCTTTGAAGATGAGTTTTCTAGTAATTCTTCATGCACTTCAAAGGAGGAATATACAATGATAGAAAAAAGTGACAATAGCGTTGAAGTGTTCTTATGTTAAGAACACCACATAAATCTAGAAACCTTTGAAGATGAGTTTTCTAGTAATTCTTCATCCACTTCAAAGGAGGAATATACAATGATAGAAAAAAGTGACAATAGCGTTGAAGTGATCACAATCTTTGATAAAGATGGAGAAACCTGATGCACTATCATCAAATCAAGGGGATCCACTAGGTACACAATCCGTGGTAGACGAAAGAAAGCTACATTGCATGCTCTCTAGTGAGTTGTGTAACCAAGAGCGTGTATAATATATTTTAATGCTAATTTGTTTTACCATAGTGCTCATTGATGAATACGATAAAATCACTTACACCATAGAAGTTGGCAACATCACATAAGCTCAAGGAGGGAAGTAAACCTATAGTGCAAAAACTCAGGCGGCTAGGAGTAAAGTCATCAAGAGGCCTAGTGGTAGTCACACCAAAGAAGAATGGTAAGTGGAGGGTTTGTGTTTTTAAAAAGCCTCTGAGTGTAGCCATAAAGAGGGACCATTTCCCTCTGAGTGTAGCCACAAAGAGGGACCATTTCCCTCTCCTTTCCAACATGAAATTATCAATGAGGTAGTAAGACATGAGTGCTGCACAGTGTGCAATGTCTACTTATGCTACTTCCAAATCATTATCACTGATGAAAAAGATTAGAATAAGACAACCTTCATCACACCATGGAGATGTTTCGCTTACATAGTTTTACATTTTGGTCTCACTAACACCCCAACCACTTTTCAACATTATGTGGAATTTTTTTTCAAGCCATTCTTTGGAAAATTAGTTTGTGTTTCTATTGACAACTTTTGTATCTATAGCTCTTTGTCTTTGCATTTGGGGTATAGCTAGGCCTGAGGCTTTGGGTGGCCAGCTCAACATGGAAAAATTCCACATTGGTGAAAGCAAGGTTACTCTTCTTGGACATGTATTCTCGACCAAGGGTATTGAAGTTGAACCAAGCAAAGTTGAATCTTTGGTATCTTTTCCCTCTCCTACCACAACAAAGCAGCCGGTCTCCTTTCTTCAGAAGATGGTATTTGAGCAGGTTCACCCACTTACTCTCTCAAGTGGTTCTTTCTTTATATAAAGTTACCCATCAAGAGATATTCACTCAGAGTGAAGAAAACAAAAAACAATTCAATGAGGTAAAAAAAAATTTAGTCTCACTCCCCACCATTGCCCGTGCAAAATGGGACAAGCCATTTTATGCTAACTAGACAGAGAGGATGCTATCAACTACTATGCATCCCACATGGAGCAATGATGACCTACCTTCAACAAGGGAATCAAGGAAAAATGTTTCAACAAAGGTATACCGATTTCAAGATACAACAATAGGTTTACACTAGGAAAGATAATAAATTCTCACCCAGATGGGAGGGGCCATTCATATTTCGGAAGTACTACATCGATGGTAGTTATAGGCTCATGGAGGCACATAGTAAGCTTCATAAAACACATGTAGACGGATGTAGATTAAAGAAATACTTTTTTGAGGTTTGATATAGCACCAAAAATGGATATTCCAGAGGACGGACTCCACCTCCACTAAATAAGAATCAAGTATGGAGCTAGAGGCATGAATACCTCTAGACTAAGGGGGGAGGGCTAATGAGGGCCGCTTTTCAAATTTTTGGTCCACCTCTCTCCTTTGTGTGAGAACCTCACTTAGTTTCTTCACGTTAATTATTTATCTTCAACTATGTTTATTTCTAATTTATACCTTTTACATTCATGAAGAAATAAAATTTATCACCATTATTATTTGATCTACCTATTTCTATATCTTCAAAATTTTGGGGATTTGTTTACTACATTTTATTCCACCATGAAAATATTATTATTCCACCTTTCTAGTTTTTTATGATACTATGTTGATTAGTTACATTATGGGCTAGATCTTTAAATATCAATAAAGGGGACCACATTTGTATCTTCATGATAAATTCAAGTCCATTGGTGGTGCTTTCACACATGGATGAAGACTTTTTGTCATGCATAAGCAAGTGTGAGTCCAAGATGGGACCACCAAAGACTTTAATGTCAGCAAAGGTACATGTTTTTGTGCAATTTTTGGCAACCTCTTTATATGAAATTTTTTTAAAACTCAAAACATGAGAAATGTACCTTGGAAAAGAAGTTTTTTCCCATATTGTTTTATGATTTTTGGAAATTTGAGTGCCAAGATATGATCCAAAGAGTGGACCTTAGTTTGCCACATAGGGCAGCCCACCTTCTTCTCTCCATAGTCAAAACCACACCCATTCCTCTCTCTCCCTCGCACATTCCTCTCTCTCTCTCAAAGACGTTCAAGTTTCTACCCTCTCATCATCTTTCTCATCTTCATCTCTTTCTTCACCTCCATACCTCACAACTTCTCCTATGTACACACCCACTCTCTCTCATTCTCTCTCTCTCTCTCTCTCTCTCTCTCACACACACACACACACACACATACATATGCACACATGTACATACAATCAAAATAACATGCCCACATAAAAAAATATCATCCTCAAGATTGGTAATAAGGAGAGTAAATTATCTCTCTCAAGGATTCCATTGCGATGACATGACATAGAGTCTCTCTCTATAAGAACGAGAAACAAGAGAGTTCTAGCAAGTATGATTACTCTCTCACCTCGATCTAGTAATTCTCCCTTGAGGAGAGAGAGTGAGATCACTGTATCTCTTGCATTATTACAAGGGACACCAAGCTCTTCAATTCAATTTTGACTATTTTGGAGTGTTAATTGCCAACTTTGGTTGTCTTACCCTCTCCAACAACTTTCCACCTCCAAAACATCCCTTGTGAATTCCCTACCCTCTCTCTTCCAATGCCCTAGTGTAGCTAGATACCATGTTAATCCCCTTCCCTTTACTCTCTCTCTCTCTCTCTCTCTCTCTCTCTCTCTCTCCCCCGTTCTCTAATAAAAGAGTGTTAATTTAACACATACACACATAAATAGACAAGGGTGACGCATGATCACATGACCCTTGTTTGAGCTTAGTAAAAATGCTGGAAAATCCCACTCTTTTTCCTAGGTATCCATCACCAAAACAACAACAATCTCCCCAACACACAAGCTCTAAGTAGTGGAGATTATTATGATCACTTAAGGAGTAGTCACCATGCCTCCACATTTTAGCATAACTAAAAGTCTTAGTCTATGCAAAGAGTTTGGGAATCACCATTCATAGCTAGAAGTCTTAGTCTATGTAAAGATTTTTAAGAGTCATCATCTAAACCATCACACCACATGGAAAAGGGGTAGCTATTCACTCATGCACGCAATATATACATATCCTACATGCACCAAGGCATCCAAGTGCTTCACACGTCATATGCAATGAGGTCACCCTAGCTTCATAAACCTCATGACGACCACTATCTATGGAGACATTTGCGATTTATTCAAGACATAAGCGATGACTTGGGTGAAAACCATTGGTGGGAGACTCATTTGATTTTCTTTGGTCTTATATGGCACTTCTTTCTAGTTAAAGGCATCCTTGCTACATATTACCCCCACTCTTGTAATTCAATCCCTTGTTGTGTACTTCCTTTTTGGAAGGAAAATCTACCATCATCTCTTTGTGGAGCTTGATATGGTTTACTATCAATGCCATCTGCTAGACCCTACTCCTAGCTACCCGTGTTGACATAGACACCTATTTTTATGTTGAGAAGGCTAATCTTCAAGGGGATTTTCCTGCATTTTTGACAAGGTCTTCTTACATATATAATATATGACTATTAGCTATCTTCCATTATTGACTGATTGCTCACCCAATTAGTGGCATATCGTGGCCATGTGGCCTATTATACATCTACCATTAAGAC
This sequence comes from Adiantum capillus-veneris, assembly GCF_014529385.1. Classification (NCBI taxonomy): domain Eukaryota; kingdom Viridiplantae; phylum Streptophyta; class Polypodiopsida; order Polypodiales; family Pteridaceae; genus Adiantum; species Adiantum capillus-veneris. The sequence goes on from NC_140934.1 coordinate 66,031,949, forward strand.
TATCAGTCACTAGTGTGAAACTAAAGGATCAACTTCAAGGAAAACCATATTATTTGCAAGGCATTTCTTGTGTACCATGACACCAATTTCACCATCTATACCATTTGGATTCGATGCTATGCCTCTATAGAGGGTCTTGCATGGCTCCAAAGTGAAAGAGCATGCCCACAATCACCATCTCTTTTGCTTCCTCTCTCTCTCTCTCTCTCTCTCTCTCTCTCTCTCTCTCATCCTATGATTAGTGCTTCCTCAATGCATTCCCTTCACCAAGCATTCCCAATTAGTTGCATTTCCAAATGCAATCTGTTGGTGAAGAGAAAAAATATTCAATTGGAGAACCCACTTCTCAAGCAAAGGCTAAGGAATAATCTTTGCCTTCAAAGTGTCCTTTGAAATTGATATTAAAAATAAGAGCCTGATGAGAATAATGATTCTCACACTTTGAGTGAAACAATGAATCTTATACTTTTGAGATTACCATACTTATAAACTCTTCGGATGCGCTCATTCCTTTTTTTGATTGATAGATACCATGGGGCTAATGAAGGAAAACTCTAATTTACAAGAATAATTATTCTATACAACTAAGTTAATGGGAAATTTTTGTTGATCTAATTTTTTTTTGGCTCAAAGTTAAGCTAAGAAACTATGTGATGATGTATTTTCTATTACAAGCATTCTATAGAATTCCATAACACTCCCAGTAATACAATTGAGGAATAGAGCACAAATAGCATAAATGTGGTAAATGTTGAATCTTACTACGGGCACACTGGCTTTGGGTCGATTGTGTTAGTGACCAACACCTAGGTAGATGACTTTTTAGATGTTGAATGTGAATAGGGGCACACTAGATTTGGGTGGCTCATGTTGGCAACCAGCACATAGTGTCATGGGTGGGGCTCTCCTTCGCTAGACCCACATATTGAGGCGATAAGTTGAGAATTGAATTTTATTGAATTTAATTAGTGTAGGTAGCCAAAGTATTCAAATCGTCTTTTGTACATGTGAACATGCATGACCTTCCACAAATTGGGGCCAAGTAGGACCATCAACTTATCTGATTTCATTACTATTGCTTTCTCCAAAGTTTGAAACACTTATGTGTGATTCAGAAGAAAATTATCCGTGATGCATAGATATTGTCCCAAAGATACACTCTATTAATACTTGGTAGTCAATGGACTTACACGGGACCTATTAGAATGGGAGAAACTTTTCTCAAAGAGGGTCTTGTAAGTGGCACCCTTTTTCTCACTAGAATCACCTCCAATGATAACTCCATCGGCACCACCATCACCTTGACCATCACATTGTCCCATAGAGAACACTTCAACCTTGCCTTCACCACATCCACAACATGAGCATCGTAGATATTTCCATAGCACTAGGCAAGCACATAGAGAGAGAGAGAGAGAGAGAGAGAGAGAGAGAGAGAGAGAGAGAGAAAGATCTTGTTAGATATGGAATTTTGCAACAACGTAGGCTATGAAGCATTGCATCTCTTCTTTCCACTACCATATTGTTGAAGGCCCCTCATTCTATTTTCGACAAAAATACCATTAAAAAAGACACTTTTCTTTTACTCTCAGAGAATTCGAAGAAACCTTTTTCCTTTTATCTTTACAAATTCATTTAAAATGAGGGACTTCGATACAAACTAACCACGAAACCAATGTAGCATCAAGAACACTCCTTTTTGTAACACGAACCATGCTCTTAGCCATGTGCAAAAGTGTCATTCATATTTGCAGAACCTCATAAAACTCAGTTTGTAAAATCCTTTCACGAGCTTAAAGTTCAAGGACTACTACATATGGAAAAATGAGAAACTTTTAAAATTTTATTATCTCTTGGTCACAACAATCCTCCAAAGTTGATGGACCAGTCCATTTTGCCCAAACCAACCATTTCTTATGGTTTATTGTAAATAAATGAGACTAGGGATTTTTGTACGACATGAGATAAAATTCTTGTTAACTTCAATGGGTTGGTGATGAAAACATATGGTTTCTTTTGCCTAACTATTTTGTCTTTTGACACAAAAAATAGGTTAAAAAAAGATGCATTTTTGTTATTCTTAAGACCTATCATCAAAGTTTCTATAGTCATGCTCAATACATACACTATATACATATTTTTGTAGTTCCCTTTGGGCCTTTGGATTCACAAGGATCCATGGAGCATTTCAAAAGAAAAATAGATCTCTTACCAAGTGGAAACTTGGGGACAATGATGAACTGCTAAAATATACAACAAATATGGTTTAGCGTTATGATTCTAGAATCCCATAGAAACTACTGAATATCTAGCCAAATTTGAAGTTTATGATTATACATGGTTACTAGCAACAAAGTACACACAATTCGCCTATTGAGAAAGCTATACTTGCTACATTAGAATGCCGCGTATTCTTATGCAATTGAAAAACTCAAGTTACCATCGTTGTATACTATGCTATATATACGGTATTAGGTGTTGCAAAACTTAAAAAAATTAGCTTTATGTTACACATGTCACTTACAAAATCCAAATTTCATTTGGATCTCAAGAAAGCCACAAAAAAAAATCATAAAAGTTCTAAATTTGGTTTTAAAATTATAGGATTAGGTAATTCTTGTAATTTGGTCATAACTTTCAACTTTAACCCTTAATTCTCCCTAGAAGCATTACAACATGCTGAGAAATACTATAATCCTCTAGTTATCTACATCTCATAAACATGAATTTTAGAGTGGTATAATTGCAGAACTTTGAACAAAAGCTTAAAACAAGACTCTCTTTTTTCACGCAGTTTGGGTTCAGAAATGTTATGCAAGAGTAAGGTTAATGGTGAGATCAATTCTTCAAAAAAATGGTAAATTCTTTTCAGCTCATAAGGGAACTTTGTGGATATATAACACCTAGAAATTCATTTTCAAACTCTTCAAATAATTGACGTAAAATGGTCACTTAACAGGACATAAAAGTTTCTCTAGGCATAAAAGTGTCCCATTACCAACCTAGTGTTAAAGCATATAAGCATGCATCTGAACCACGATAGTAATCATTCTATGGATTGTATGAGGAGCTTATGTCTACATCAGAAAAGGTTGATGATATATTTGCTTATGTTGACATTGAGTCGTGTTTAAGTCATCGGGGATGATTTTTATCTAGTTTTGATTGGAAGCAAGCTTAATAGAGATCTAGGTCCTCAAAGCTTGGTTATACACAAACTTTCACATCTCATTTTGAACTTATGAAAGTTCTAGAAGGTTTTCCTTTTCCAATGACAGAGTCTAGTATATTTGTGCAATTCTATTCTTTAGCATGTGTACATGATGCACAATAGATTATTCTAATTTGTGATACATAATGTATGCACTGCTAAATTCCATAAAATAGTAGTTTAGGTAAAAACTCATTTAAAGAAGTTTATAAATTGCCATGTATACCTCTCTACTCTTAAAAACGGATATTGCCTTTCTTATCTCAAACAGTCTTTTGATGTCAAAAGTATTATGGGCACCCATAGCGAGCATGAGCGTACAAAAGACCGGGCAAAAGAGTGGAACTATAGTATTGTCTTCTTTGTTGATCAACATGTGGATATGGGAATAGTCGATGATGAAGCAAGGATGAAATCATGAAGTAGTCACCTTTTGAGAGCCTTTGAATGAAAGCTTCAGTGGCCACCATATTAAAGGTTTGTGAGAGGAGCACTTTGGCCTTGTTTAAAGCTAGAGAGTGGGTGGGCAAGTGCAAGGAAGTGCACTCAGAAAAAAAAAAAAAGAGAAAGGGGAGAGAGATGAGCCTAAGGGAGGGGAAAAATAGTAAGGAGAACGACAGAGAAAGAGGAAAGAAGTAAGGAGAAATACAAGGGAGAAAGGAAGGAGAAATAGAACGGATAGTGCTTGCTCACGTTCGTTGACTTTGAGCTTGGCAAAGGTGCCTTGAGGATGATGGTATTTTTTGGTGACCTTTGTTTAGTAAATAGCGCCATGCTAAACAAAATTATATAATCAGAGAGAGAGAGAGAGAGAGATCAGAGAGAGTCTGTGTGTGTGATAGAGAGCGAGAGAGCGATTTCTTATCATTTGCGTGGATTGAGTGAGTGAGTGGCGGCACAACAATGGACGCTGCTTCTTGTAAACGACCCTTTCTTCTTCTGCTCGTAGCCTGCCTTTTTCTGTTTGGCCGAGTCCAAGCGAGGAGTACGCTTCGCTTCTTGGATGAGCTTCTGTGTGTGTGTGTGTGTGTGTGAGAGAGAGAGAGAGAGAGAGAGAGAGAGAGAGAGCTAGCTAGCTCCTTTGGATCAAGCTTTGCACGTTTGTTGTAGGCGGTATTGAGCGAGTTGCGCAAAATCACCTTGGTGGAGGACAGGTACATATTCATTCCTTCTCCATTCCGATCAACGTAACTCTCCAACTAGAACTGTACAATTAATTTTTAGTCTTACCATGTCTGGCAAAAATATATTGACTCCAACTCACATATCCATGTATACCATTGTTGTTTATGCCCCTCGGATCATCATTCATTATTTTCTCTCAAACCTTGACATGTACATGCACAGGCTACCATGTTTGCAAGATTCATCAGGGATTACAGCGCACCGAAAGCTAACCCATCCAAATCCAAGACAAAAGTTCCAACCAAACCCAAGGGCCACTAATTAAGCATACGACACTTTGTATAACATCAAGATTAGAGAAAGCTTGTTACTATCATTTAGTACAACACTACAATAGGTTTGGGCAAGATACATGTATTGTTTATGTAAATATCTAGTGGATTGATGGACTACTAAGCTAAATCTTTCTCTTTTGTAAAATTGGTTTATATTGGACATACTAAGTTGTTCTAGTGTAGCTGAACAAGTTGTTATGTGCAATGAGTACCTATAGAACATTGGCACTCCAACGCTAAATTTAATAATAATCTCCTAAAGTAGAAGATATGCAGTTTATTAACAAGCAAGGGCCTAATTTACATATAATGGTCGCTTTATATTGTCTCTCCTGTGTTGAGTGATAAACATAAGGAAAAAAACACACATATATATATATATATATATATATATATATATATATATATATCACGGATCTTCATTTGGAAAAGAGATTGCGGATATTTCAATTCAATTTGGTACCCATTATAACCCATAAATGATTTTGTCAATCCCCTCTTAGCACAATAATGTCTAGGTTTTATCCTTATTAAATAAAGTTTTAGAGTATTGGATCCAAACACAACCAAGAAGTGATTTTTGGATATATGTCTCAAATATATAAGGATGAACAAAAAGACGATTTTCATCTTTCATAAGATTGATAAATAGAGAAAAATAGATTGAGCTGAATAAGTCAATAATAATTTTTCTATTTATCATCTTGGGAGACAATAATCAACAAGAGAGCTTCAATCCCCACTTAATTGTTTTCTATTAAACTATATTCATAGATTGGGGATCTGCATATGTTAGATAGGTAGCATCTTTTTTTAATGAGATATTCCTTTACCAATGCATCCCTCCCTCTCTATCTCTTCATACATGTCTTGTGCCTATCTCGGAAATAGTAGAAGATAATATTTTCCAAGGGTTCCACCTCAAAATTATTAGAAAGTGTAGCACTCGAGTCCATTGGGAGATTTTTTAAAACGTGAAAGAACTGCACGACCACATTTTTGCAAGAGCGGTCAAATCAAGTGAATTTCTAAAAAATGTGCAGGTGTGTGAATTGAAAAAAATTATGAAATTCATGGCGATGTGTGTACATAAAGGGATTATAAAATACCTCTAGAATACACATGATAATGTGATGTTTAAAAGGTGGAACCCATAGGTAAGATTTTCTTTCTAAACATCAATTGCTGCTAAAGAGCAACATTTCCTTCTACTAAATGATGATCGGTTGTTACGTGTAGAGCCATTTACCAAGGATAGCTCTTGACTAGTTTAGTCCTAAATATATACTAAAACGTTGTTGAATGCCTTTTTTGTCAGATACGGACCTTCCCGCCCAATTGTCAAATTTGGCTTATTTTCTTTAATCTGACCTTGGTACAAAAGCACTTGGGCACTCTAGCCTTTGTTTGATTGTGTGGTTGTTATCCAAGTCAAATTTTGACAGTCTCCCCAAGATTGGGAAGAAAGGATTCAAAAGGCCACATACTTACGTGAATGGCATTTTGTCATAAATTGTGGGTACCCACCTACTAGTCTCCTTCCAATGTGTCTCTATTATATAGAGCCCCTTAACTCTGCATGCTTGACCTGTGGCGAGGCTAGTCATAGGGATCCTTTTGACTCTATTATATAGAGCCCCTTAACTCTGCATGCTTGACCTGTGGCGAGGCTAGTCATAGGGAGCCTTTTGACTCAGCCACAGCCTTGCCCACATGACTCTTTCCCTCACAGTACTTCCCCCTTTGAGGATAGATTATTTCCTCAAAAACAAAAATGCATATGTTATCCCAATTATAACCTTCTTCAAGTTTGTCCTTCCACTTTCCTTAGAAATTTATAAGCATCATAAAGTAGAGTCTTCCCAAATTGACATATTGTAGACTCAGGAGATGTAAAAAGAAAATCAGAATACTCATAACATAAACACTTTATAAGTGGTATGCATGTAGCATAAAAATTTCATAAGTGAAATATTGTTGGGTTTAAGCCCAACCTCCGAAGTGTGAGAATATAGGAAAATCCCCTTGCCTTAAGAAGTGCGACTTTCCTAGCCAATAGATGCAAATTATTAATCCTATATATGCAAAGCTTGAGAGGAAAATAGATCCTCTCTAGACAGCTAAATGGAGAAGGAGCAGGAAACCCGTCGAGGAAAGAAAGAGGGATGATCTAGTAGAAGGATATGCTGCAAATCTTTAGCTTTAGGTAGAGGTGTTTAGTGAGGCCCATGGAGAAATGGAGAACTTCAGCTTGAGGAGAATGCAACCCTCAAGAATGCACTAAGCTTAGGGAGGGAAAGGAGGCTCAAACTTCTGCAGAGCTTTTGGGAGGGAAAACTGAAAGGAAGGAAAGAGAAACAACTTGCAAGGTGAAGTGAAGAGAAGTAAGAGATGGTATAGTAGAGAGAGAGAGGGAGGGATGATCAACACGTTTTTGGAGGGACCTCCTTTTAGGAGAGAGGGGGGAGAAACTGGCAGCCAAAAAAAGAGAAAGGATTGGTTTTACTTAACTATTTAGAGAAAAGTAGTTTTCTAAATTTATAAGATATTTTCTCTTTATATTCTATAAAAGAGTAGAAGTTTGAGCACTTACTTTTAGGCCTTTCTATACCCACCATTTCAGTCCACATGGCATCCGCCCATTTGCCCTTCCATAATCTCCCTTTTAATCCCATGGAAAATAAAGAGGCCCCTTTAGACCCCATTCCATTCCTAATAATTTGAGAGTTCCAATTCCAATATTAGTCGCTCCATTCTAAAATTATTCAACATAGAAAGACATTAAGCTCTATCTCTAAGGATGAACTTGCAATAGTTCCTACTACAACGAGGCATCCTTCCTACATTATGATTATGTAGGGTGGTAGTGTTAATTATTTTTGGTGCTTATCAAAGGGCTCCTAACACTTAATTAAGGGTGTTGGATAGATAGCAATTTGAAATTCTTTTCCAAGACCTACTTAGAAACATCATAGGGTGATTAAAGGGCAAGTGACTTGCAAGAGGCATGAGAGAGAAAGAGAAGAGAGAGATGTATAGACACTAGGGAGACAATATCACTATAAGAGGATGTTGATTTGATGGAAAAACTAGTTATGTACTTCCGATTGAGTGCTAATCTCTTTTCCTAATCTAGATACATTGATTTGACCTAAATTCCTTATTTGAGGTTGTCATTATGTACATACTACTACATTGGATGTCTATTTATGCAATGTTGTGTCTCTCTGATGTGTCTTTTTCCATTTCATATAATTTAGGCTTTGTCATCTTGAGCTTTTGTGGGAGCTTATTGAATGCCTTTGTTTAAGCGTTTTTGCTCAATTGCCAAATTTATGTCCACTATACATAATAATCCTCAAGACCCATAGCACCCACAAAATCCAATACTCTACACTATCTTAATAGTTATATCTATTCTATGGATGTGATGCTTTTGATCACAGGAATTACCTTTCCTTGTTTTTTTTGATATAGCACTTTACTAGCTTGCTCGGTTCTAGGATTGCTCGGAAAGGTTTTCTTAGAGTTTGGGATTTCTCACTAGGAAAAACCAAAATTATAACAATCTCTTGCATACGATGCATGGCGAGTATGATCTGTGAACGAGTAGGACTAGACAAAGGTGCATCCAAGTTAGAGTCATGCAAAGTATGCACTAGCCATTTCTGCATACCTCGATCTAGCGTGCTCATTCGGAGACCTTCCCACATCAAGTACATCATGTACATCAACATCAATTTTGAAAACCACCATAGAAATTACATTGGACGCATTAGAATTTACATTCAAATTTCCACCATTGAAAAGTGACAACAAATTTCCATAACTTTCATGTGAGTTTGCAGTAATATCTTTAGTACATGATAGCAAGGGCTGAACAAAATCTTCCACAATCACAACATCTCATGAAACCAAGAAATACTTTTTTTTTTGGCAGATGGTACCACCTGTAACCTTTGCTCTCAATTTTTCAACCAACAAAAATGCATTCAACAACCTTTTCATTCAACTTTTTGCATTGCGTTTGTGGCACCAAAGCATAAGCCAAACAACCAAAAATGCACATGTGATCAATAGATGGATTTCTATCATGCCATGCTTCACAAGGAGTTATAGATTGCAAAGCTTTTGTAGGAAACATGTTAAGTACATAAGTAGCACACATGCTTGTCTTAAGCCAGAACAAATCTGGCAAAGCTTGACTCTTGACCATACAACGTGCCCTTTTCGTTGTAAGGGACCTTTTTTTCCTTTCAGCAACACCATTTTTTGAGGTGTATATGGCACTCACTATACATTGGTATTTTATCCCACAACTAACCAAAAATGCATTAAACTCATGAGTCATATACTCCCCCCTCAATCTAAACAGAGGGTGGCCATAGTACATTCAGAGACATTTTCAGTCATAGCCAAAATTTTCTTGAAGCACATAAAACACTTTGGACATAGCTTTAAGCGGATATACCCATGCATAATAAATGAAAGTCATGAAGTAAAGATAATTTCCAAAGGATGGAGTCTGCATGGACCCACAAACATCACTATGCACAAGTTGCAATCTACATCTAGCTCTAATTGAACTATCCTTTGGAAACTTCGAGTGTTGTATTTCACCCAAAATAAAGCCTTCGCAAACATGCTTCACAACTTCTTCAAGAGGTGGAAAGAAAAAACCATATTAGATATTTGCACTTGGAAATTTATGCCCACAACATACAATGAGAGCTTATACGGCCCATGGAATAAAAGTTCAGATGCAACAATTTCATCACCCAAACTAAGATCATGAATTGTAAATTTTTCATCCATAAATTTGACAGGAAGATTAATTCTAGTAAGTGGAGATACAAACAAAAGGTTCTTTTTTATTTTAGGTACATATATTGCATTAACAAGTGTGAAAGAACTACCATTTGTAGCAGTCAGCACAATCTTTCCAACTCCCTTGACCGGATAAGAGGCATTGTTGGCACAAGTGACTGTATTCTCATGAGGAACAACCTCAAGAGAGGTAAACAAGTCACAATGATATATAATGTGCTTTGTAGCACCAATATCAAAGTACCACAATAAGAATCTACAACAATTGACGTACATGAATCATGGTTAGAAGGATCATAAGTGCACTCTGTAATAAGTTCCCACTATGCATCTACATCAGCATCACAATCTCCTTTCGTAGAAGATTCTAAAATCACTGCACTTGTAGTGGAACCGAACTCTTTCTTCTTAGCCTCTTTTGCCTTTATCAAGAACAATTTGCACAAGTGAACTGTCATTAATGACTTTGCCTACATAAATAAGTGGCTCATGATGCCAGAAAGAAACATTTCCATTTCATCTTCCTTATGCATAATCTTTGACTCCATCTCTTTATGCAACAATGGAATTTTAGACTCATTGCAACTTGCATAAAGATTAGCTAGAATATCCAAAGCCTCTTTTGTAGGTTTAATTAGTTGAATGAATGTGAGGAGTACTAGTGTGATTCACACATAATGAAATCAATGCATGAGCCTATGCATATCTTACATCCTAGTGAGACTACTCACCCTTAGGGAAAACAACTCTAGCTGCAGAAATTATGCCACCAAAAGCTGCAACATCCTCAATATTCCATGTATCCACACAACAAGGACGTACATCAATGTCATGTATAAAATTCTAAATTCCCTTCAACATAAGAACATGTTGCATCATTTATGCTCACATTGGATAATTGTCCCCATCCAATTTATCCTTCATAGCAAAAAAACATCTTTAACACATCCACGTTACTGTCAGCCATGGTGAATGTCTACGCCTGATGTGAAAACTACGAGAAAAGATGAGAAACAAATTAGGACTAACACATGAACATCTATGTTGCTGTCAACCATGGTAAATGTCTACACCTGATGTGAACACTACCCGAAAAGATGAGAAACAAATCAGGACTAACACATGCTATATAAAACAACCCAAAGAAGAATGTAAGGACCTAATATGCAATTAACGGCATTGACAAAAAATTTGCACAAAATGAGGAAATTTCTTGCACGGTACAATTTTCCTTGTAGTGGAAACGCAGGCCAAAATGAGTCTGAATGGAAACTCTAAGCCCAGATTACTGACACCCACCAAAGCTCACCAAAATCTGAGAAGGTGAGCAAGTGTGTAATGGCGATACTGGCAACTAAGCCCGAGAGTACACAAAGTTCTCCGATACCAATTGTTGGAAGTAGGGCTGCAGAGAAACACACACACCTTGGAGAAGACGAAGAAGCTCAAGGCAAACAATAGATATTAGTATTACTTAGTGTGCAATGGAAAGATAAGTTAGCCCAAGAGTGATGGGTATATGTGTTGGGTTAAAGGCCCATGTGCCCGGCTGCCCGTTGTTCAGCCGCCCATGTACAGCCATTCATTTACTCATTCATAATAACTATACTCATAACTACACATTGTAGTGTGAGTACCGCCCCGCCATACACTGTGTCTATCTCCTTCTTCGTGTTGGCTCTCTGTGTGTGTGCTCTCCGATCCCAACAAGTGGTATCAGAGCTTGGTAGTGAGAGCATTGAGAGCTTCATCATCATTGTTGAGTGTGTTGAAACTTGCTGCTGTTTCATTGCCGTTTTTCGGTTTCGCGCACGCGCGCATTTCCAAAGAGCAAAAGGTTTTTCTGAGCTTGGCATTGGAAGGTTCAACACTCTGCGAGTATTTTCATCAGGCGTCCTGGGGTTTAACCCCCCTTTCGGAGCCATTCGTGCCATTAGAAATCCCATCCGAGCTACAGACTAGGAGCTACGTTTTTCATCTCTCTTTGGTAGTTTTCTGCTGCCAGAGCTTCCATAGCCATTACAGGTGCCATTGTTGTAGTGTCTTCCACTTACGTGAGCCCACAGCTCATTTGAGAGTGTGTAGCCTCTTCTTGGAGTGGCCTCATACACACAGATAGAGTGGGAGTTTGGCGACATTGCCTTCTTCGACTACAGGTACAGGTATAGGTGCAGGTACAGGTACAGGTACGGGTACAGGTTACAGGTTACAGGGAGCTTTGGATACAGGTTTCTTCTGTGGTTACAAAACATGTATTTTGACTGTGGGACAGCCATGCATATGGTTGTGGTTTGAGTGGGAGCTTCTACTCTTCTGGGCAGTCTGTTTATGCGTGTTCTTGAGCTACAGGTTGACATCATCTATGTATGTTGATGGATGTGGATATGGCAGTTTGACAGACACTCTTTATGCATGATATTGTGGAGATTTGGTTCACTTATACATAGAGCGGGTTTGCTCTTGCTTGCAGTGTTGCGGTTTGAGTACGGACAGGTACTTGGTTGACAGTAGAGATTGGACTTCGTTGAGCTTGTGCATTGGTTATATGCTCACTTGGATCCATTTATGCTCACGGATTTGTGTAAGCTTGGTCAGCTTATGTCTCTATTGTGGTTATTCAGACATGGAGTATGTTTATGCCTCTATGACAACTCATTGTTGATGCATTTTGTGCCACGGTTTGCCTAGGCCGGTTGAGTTACAGGTGTCACGGGTTTATGCATTTGTTTGTGGATTTCTACGTACGTTTTTTTGACCATATTATGGGCTGATTTATACTCTATGCGTTTGCTCTTTGATTGAGCAGCAGGTGTTGTCAGATTTGCAACACTACTTTGTTGTGGCAGTTTGTTGGTTGGTTACAGGTTTCTCATTGTTGCATTCTTGTTGTAATGGGCACTAAAGAGGACACAGTTTTCAATATTGAGAAGTTGGATGGTGCTAACTTCTCATATTGGAAAGATCAGATTTGGGATGTCTTGGTGCAGAAGAAACAGATTCGACCTCTAAAGTTGCAGGGAGTTAAGCCAGAGAACATGGAGAGGGATGATTGGGAGGAGTTGGATGAGATGTGCAGGTCTACCATTAGGCTTTCCCTTTCAAAGTCTGTTTATTACAATGTGAAAGATGCACAGGGTGGAGCTTATGAGCTATGGCAGCGGATTTGCGATATGTATGATAAGCATTCGGCTGCTTCTATGGTGTATTGGATTAAAAAGCTTATTGATTTGCGAATGGAGGAAGGTGCTTCCATGAATGCGCATTTGAATGAGTTCAATACAATTTTCAGCCAACTTGCTACGCAGGAAATTACGTTTGAGGAAAATGTAAAAGCTATGTTTTTACTTGTCACGTTGCCTGAGTCATGGGACACATTTAGGACAGCCATAAGTAACTCGGTTCCTGCGAATGAGTTGACAAGTACTAATGTGGAGTCTAGTCTTCTCACGGAAGAGATTAATCGAAAGAATAATGCAGGTAGTAAGTCTTCTAGTGCAATGGTTGTCAGAGGCAGGACTATGGACAAGTATAAGTCCAACAGGGGTAAATCTAGAAGCAAGTCCCGTGCAGGAACAAGTAAAAAGGATGTGGAATGTTTTCATTGTGGTAGAAAAGGCCATTTCAAAAAGGATTGCTACAAGTGGAAAAGGGAAAATGGAGATGGTAAGAAGAAAGACCATGATGCTAAGGACAAGCTTAAATCCAATGTCAAGATTGAGGAGTTAAATGCAACACAGGGAGAGTGTAGCTCTCAAGATGACCATGTATGTGCTCCGACTAGTGCTACTAGTGAAGAGCTTGGTGATGTGTTGCTTGCATCCTATTTTGATGACGCTTTTCTTCTCACTCATGAGCGTAGTATGCCTATGGATTGGGTCATTGACAGTGGTGCTTCTTTTCACGTTACGCCTCATAGGTCGTGGTTTCATGACTATGATGCTTCGAGCACAGGTACTGTCAGGATTGCCGATGGGCGTTCTATGCAGATTCATGGCATTGGGGATATTCATTTGGCTATGCCAAACTCTACTACGTTTGTCTTGCAGCGTGTGCGTCATGTGCCGGCTCTTGCAAAAAGCTTGATTAGTGTGGGTCAGTTGGATTCACTTGGTTTCAATGTATCTTTTGGTGATGGAGGTTGGAAGATCACTAAGGGCAGCCTTGTTTTGGTTAAAGGTGCTAAGAGGAATACGTTGTATTCCCTTTGTGTAGCTAGTGTGGCTGATCACATTGTGGGGATCACTGAGCAACCTCCTGCTTCTTTATGGCATCAGCGTTTGGGGCATATGTCACTAAAAGGTTTGAAGTTGTTGGCACGTGCGGATTACATTCCCGTTTCAGATTTTGGTGGTTTTGAGTTTTGTGAGCATTGCCTTTATGGTCGACATGCTCGGTCTTCTCATAAGAAAAGTGTTCCACACAGATCTTTGGAAAAGCTAGCTTTGGTGCATAGTGATGTATGTGGGCCGATGCCCAATGCTTCTCTTGGAGGTGCTATGTACTTTGCTACGTTCATTGATGATGCTAGCAGGAAGGTATGGGCATACCCCATTCGTAAGAAGGATATGGTGTTTGATATATTTAAGCAATGGTTGGCTCTTGTTGAGAACCAATCAGGTTGTAAGTTGAAGTGCTTACGTACGGACAATGGGGGTGAATTTATGTCTCATGCTTTCACAACATTATGTGTTGAGAAGGGTATACGGCGCGAGCTTAGTGCTCCCTATACACCTCCTCAAAATGGTGTGGCAGAGCGCATGAACAGGACTATACAGGAAAAAGTCCGTATTATGCTTTCTATGGCTGGTTTGTCAAATGGATTTTGGGCTGAAGCTGTTGCCACTTCTGTGCATTTGATAAATCGTTCACCTAGTGTTCCTTTGGGCTTCAAAGTGCCTGAAGAGGTATGGACAGGTTTTCCACCTTCGTATGGTCACCTTCGTGTTTTTGGCTGTGAAGCTTATGTACATGTACCTAAGGCAAAACGTAGCAAATTGGATCCAAAGAGCAAGAGATGTATCTTCTTGGGTTATGGTAGCTCTGGTGAGATGGGTTATCGATTGTGGGATCCTATTGACAGGAAGATTGTGCGCAGCCATGATGTTGTTTTTCATGAGGACTCTATGTATAGAGCATCACCGCGAACGGTTGAGGTTCGGCGTGTGATATTTGAGGAGGATGGTCATCGGTATGATGGTCCCATGGCTGCTCGTGGGCAGCCCATTGACCCTCAAGTGGGAGATCAGCCCTTGTTGGGAGATCATGTAGATGTGGGACAGCCAGATGCACCTCTTGCACAGTCTTTGAGGCATTCAGAGCGGCGTGCAAGACAGCCTCGGCGTTTTGTGCCTTCTATGGATTATGTATTGTTGACTGATTGCGGGGAGCCATCATGTTATGATGAGGCCATGTCTAGTGTTGACAAGCTCAAGTGGGAGCAGGCTATGCAGTCAGAGATGGATTCGTTGATCCAAAATAAAACGTGGGAGCTTACTCCTTTGCCAAAGGGTAAGAAGGCACTACCATGCAAGTGGGTTTACAAGATAAAATTGTGTTCAATGGATGCAAAGCCTAGGTACAAAGCAAGGCTTGTGGCTAAAGGATTCAAGCAACAAAAGGGCATTGATTTTGACGAGATCTTCTCCCTAGTGGTGAAGATGTCTACTTTGCGTATGTTGTTTGCCTTGGTAGCTACAGAAGACATGGAGTTGAAGCAAATGGATGTAAAGACAGCTTTCTTACATCCGGACTTGCACAAGGATTTGTACATGGAGCAACCAAGTGGGTTTGTTATTCATGGTTCAAAGAAGATGGTATGCCGGCTTCTTAAGACCTTGTATGGGCTGAAGCAATCATCTCGTGAATGGTATCGTAAGTTTGATGCATTCATGAGTTCATTGGGTTATGTACGCAGTTATGAGGACCCATGCCTCTATACTCGCAAGGCTGCAGATGGTAGTCTTATTGTTTTGGTTTTGTATGTGGATGACATGTTGATCGCAGGGAAGTGTATTTCTGATGTGGATGCCTTGAAACATAGGCTACATGAGACCTTTTCCATGAAGGATCTTGGGGATGCCAGTCATATTTTGGGTATGCGGATCACTCGTGATCGTTCTCGCAAGATGCTCTTTCTTAGTCAGAAAGAGTACATTGACAGGGTGCTTGAGCGTTTTCATATGGAAGGGGGGAAGGCCATTAGTACCCCGTTGCCTCCATATGTAAAACTCAGCCATGATGACTACCCTCAGACAGATTTGGAGACTACAGAGATGTCTCAGATTCCCTATGCGTCAGCTGTTGGTTCCTTGATGTATGCCATGGTGGCTACGCGTCCAGATCTTGCTCATGCACTTGGTGTGGTTAGCAGGTACATGTCTAACCCGGGCAAGCGTCATTGGGATGCAGTGAGAGGTATTCTCAGATACTTGAGAGGGACTTCAGAGTTGTCCCTATGTTATGGTGAGAAGGATATGTCTGTTTGCGGATATACAGATTCAGACTATGCAGGGTCAGTGGACTCGAGGAAGTCTACTAGCGGCTATGTGTTCACAGTTGCAGGTGGATCGGTTTCGTGGGCATCACGTTTACATCCATGTGTTGCTTTGAGCACTACAGAGGCTGAATATATGGCTGCCACTGAGGCTGCCAAGGAGGCCGTATGGCTCTCACGACTAGTGGGAGATCTTGGTATGGCTTGTGATGCTCCGATTCTACATTGTGATAGCCAGAGTGCCATAGCATTGGCACGGAATCCTGTCTTCCATGCGAAGACAAAGCACATTGAGGTGAGGTATCACTTCATAGGAGAGGTGCTGGAGGACAAGCGCATAGAGCTTGTCAAGGTACACACTGACGATAACCCTGCTGATCTACTCACGAAGTCGTTAGCCTCACAGCGGTTTGCACACTGCAGATCGCTGATGGGTATGGCTTGACTTCTTTTGCTGTACTTTGGCCACTTTAAAGGCACACTGCCTTTAAGTGGGAGATTGTTGGGTTAAAGGCCCGTGTGCCCGGCTGCCCGTTGTTCAGCCGCCCATGTACAGCCATTCATTTACTCATTCATAATAACTATACTCATAACTACACATTGTAGTGTGAGTACCGCCCCGCCATACACTGTGTCTATCTCCTTCTTCGTGTTGGCTCTCTGTGTGTGTGCTCTCCGATCCCAACAATATGTATAATGCACCAGGGAAAAAACTCCTAGTAAGGGAAAAAGTACCCGGGCAGGTGTCTTCACACACATCAATACCACATATGTATGGTAACAACAAATAGGGTGGTTAGTATCAAATGAGTCAATCCTTGCTCAAGGCTGCTTTCAAGGAAACACTAATTTTTGGTCCAAAAGCCCTAAGTTAATAGTCTGGACCTACTCACTGCAAGAAAAAAGTTCTACAAAGAGAAATTTGAGCTATCAATGGAAGAAAAACACCTCAATTAGGAGAGAGAACAACCACAAGAAACAAAAGAAATACCTTCAAAGAAACAATCAATGTGAAACCTATAGGTACCAAAGCTAGACTTCTACCAAGCCAGTCAACAAAGACATGTGAGGCAATAGATGATTCTAGTCAAGCTACTTGAATCACAAGGATTTTATGAAGGTAACTCTATAATATGGTTACCAAAAGTAGATGCTCATCTTGGAATAACTAAGATCAATCCTGTGGCACAAGGCTCTACCGAAAGGCAATCAATCACAACCAAGAGCGAATATAATCCAATTACAATCGAGAGTGATACAACATGTAGATGGATACCTCATCTTCTACTACAAAATCAAGGCTTTTACAATGGTAATAGTTAAATATAGATATCAAAGACTAGTGTCCATCAAGTCATAGAGAAAAATTGGAAAATGCAAAAGATGATCACATGGAGACAAAAAACAAGGTAGGTTACATAATTGCTATTGGATACTCAATCAAAAAGAACCCACATGGGAGACAAATCAAAGGCTCTATTAGTCCCTACTACAACCATAGAACATGTTTCACAAAGCAGTAGAAAAATCAAGAGGAGCAAAAGTATGTCAACTTTTTGGAAAAATTGGTGGCATCCAAAGACTAAAACAATGAAAGAGGCTAAATCTCAAGAATAGATGGAGTTGGATTTTGGGCCTTGAAAAGATATGCCCAAGTCGCCATTAAACATACTTGGCATAAGAGTCAGAGTCGGGTAGTGAAGGCACTAGATGAGCATGGTGGTAGTCCAAAAGCTTTAAGTAACATTCTCTATGGTTTAAGAGCCTTAGATATTCTAGGTACTACTCATGCTAGAAGAGTTGATCATATTTACATTGTGTCACTCATGTTGGTATATGTGAGCATAAGAGTCAAAGTCTATGTATTAAAAGTCTTGTGAAGTGAAGAATGAAGTCCAAAAGACACTCATGCACTAAACACAGTGAGGTATGAGTGGAAAAGATTCTACATCAAAAACTTATTGGAAACATGGAAGCTATTGCAACATCCTCTAATGTCACATGTGTTATATTTGTTTTTTGAATTTTAAATAGAAATTAGTGCGTTCCTCATGAAGTAAGTGTGTCCACCTCCTGCCTAGGGCCTTCCCTGATTCACAATCCAAGTATTGCTTGTCTGCAGTTCGTCCAACACTTATTTGTGTATCCTTCCAATTGCCCTGAGTCAACAACTATGACCTTGTGATGCCTTTGTAAAATACTCAAGATCTCTGTAATTTTGGAAGAAATTACAAAAATTTGATGGTCTCTTTTTGGCGTCTTTGCATTATCCACATGGTCCTCGATTACTTTGTCAAAATTACCACAATAATAGAAAACTGTGTAGATGATTTCCTCTCCCCATGCCATGGCAATCCCACTGTGGAAAAAATTTTGTGGTTTTTAGCAGGTCAAAAATATTATCTCCTATGTGTAACTGACACTCCCACGGCCACATCTTTTCCACACTCTTTCACCTAGCTCTGTGTATCTCAGGGCGGTTCCCTCCTATCCTTCATAGCCCCTCCATCTCCTGCTTAGGGTGCCTACCCATGGCCTTTAGCTCCTCCCTCGCAAGAGGACTTGTCCACGACCGGGGAGCGAGAGAGAGAGAGAGAGAGAGAGAGAGAGAGAGAGAGAGAGAGAGAGAGAGAGAGAGAGAGAGAGAGAGAGAGAGAGAGAGAGAGAGAGAGAGAGAGATGCAACAAGCCATGAAAGGCCATATTCCTCCTTTCTCCATAGCTCTCCCCCCTGAGCTTTGATACCAATGTAAGACATAGAGAACTAGAGCATGCTCATCACCACCCAACCATGCCCTATATAGGCCCTTGGTCTACTAAACATAGGGACCCCCTTGCCTGCATGTCTGTCTCGGCTCCCCTTAGCCCTGCCCAGTCGTACCCTTGGCATGACAATGCTAATCTCTCACTAATGACTAACATTCACACACAAAATCATACACACACAAGAATATGGAAACCAAGATTAGGGAAATTCAATGCCATTACCTTAACACACACACTCTAATCAGCCACACACATGAGGAAAATAGCAAGGGGATAGAATGATTAGATAAAATTAGAGACTAATAATAAAAAATCTAAGCATCACAACCCATAGAGACATGGAAGGGAAGCATAGAGAGAAAAATAGCTTTGCATTATCAGCCCAATGCTAGCTACATTGTTAGAGGGGAGCTCCATCTACATAGCCACCTCTCTTCTCTATTCTCCACCCCAACTCTCAAAAGAATGAGCTTCACATTATAGCATTGGACATTTATACATAGGGTTTTTAAAGAAGTGGCCGCCCACCCAAATGTGCAGTAGAGGCCATAGGCTCACAAACACAATCTAGAACTCTCATAGAGCTCGTAGATACAAGAAAGGTACATATACACATGTGGGTATACATCAATGGAAGCACAATGCATATTATTGATGCTCGCACATTAGCATCTACCCTAATATCTATTACTAAAATTGACCATCCCAAGTACCGAGGCCTTTGATAAAGCGCTAGTTAAAACTTTAGAACAGGCCAACCAAACTCAACATTCCTTCGAGAGTGAAAGTTCTAAGCAAGGGACTAAATATGACCACTCTATGGTGGATGATACTGAAAACTTCATTCCTATGGATGAAATTAGTAAGGGACAAAAACGCCTTGAAAGGGGGAAAATATGTGACACTAAGGCCTCAAGAGGGCTAAATGAGTCACACTTATGAATGGATGTGTTCAGTGATCTAGAGATGGGAGCAGGTGTAAATCATGGCCAAAGTTTGAAGCTAGTCAATTTCCAAAAGTGGGTTAAGAAATATAATGAGAATGGGAGTAGCTATGACCATCTGACTAGTTTTAAATAAGCTCTTAGAGTAGAATGAGTCCTACACTTACACACTCAATTTGAGGGATTCAGGGTGATGCTCAAATGAAAAGAAGTCACCTGATTTCAAACCATCATGCTAGGATCCATTAAGAGTTTGAACCTACTAGAAAGTATATTTTTTGGAAGCCCGTTTACCGACATGAATTAAGCATAACACATAGCCCAACTCTATAGTTTCAAGAAAGACAAGGAGATTCTATCATGGATTCTGCTAGTAGAATGAGATAGTACATTACACAATGTCTTACACATGAAATTCTTGAGGAAGACTACTCTCTTAATTTTTGGAGGGATTAATAGATAAAACTATGAATTCTATTGTATATTTTAAAACATGCAATACTTAAAGCCTACATATTAGACGCAATTGACCTTATGGTACAATTGTTAATTTTTTGGGAGAGTGATATGATCATGGATAACAAGAGGGAGAGAACGTTGTCCACATTACCTACTCAAATAGGCACAGCAATAACACTTCATGTATCAAAGTAAAAAGGTTTTGGTTTAAAAAATGAAACAATTGGTTTTGAGGTTTCAAAGGAAAACTCCCTTAAGAGCTATGGGATTGAAACCAACACAAGGACCTCAAGAAAACCCACCAAAATAGCTCAAATGGTCTGCCATTGAGGATAATTGGACTTACCATGAATCCAAAAAATGCTATTATAGGCACAAATATGATGGAAATGTGCAGTATGTCTTGTAAAATTATAAGTATAGCTAATGTATAGGTACCCACCAAAAATGGTAAAAATTCATAAATCAACCATAGGAATGTGAAGACCTTAACAGATTTTATGTTAACGACCACCTTTAACCTTGTAAGGCTATAAGGATAATTAATCTATAGGTACCCACCAAACATGGTACAAATTCTTAAATCAACCATGGAAAAGGGAAGACCTCAACGGATGTTATGTCAATGACCACCTTTACCAAGTAGGGGATTGGAGGAATCTTTTAAGAAATCTTTTCTTGAAAAATAGAACAGTTGATTATTTTATCAAAAAAGCTTTCTCTATGCTCTTTTTATGGGATTGAGTCTTAAAGGAAAGAAAGCTCCCTCTGTGCTCTACGTAGCACCTTTGTAAGGACAACCATAGTGACTACATGTTTTTACTAAATAGCCACAAAAAAATGTAATATTCATTTGATAAAAAAACATACAAGTATGTACACCCTCTTTCATAGTACATAAACTGGTTTACGACAACAACAAAAAATCCATCTATTTAAAATTTTAGACTTCTTGCAAATTAAAAAAACATATCTATTTATTCACAGAATGTTTAAAGTTCACAGAATGTTTAAAGCATCCATATACACTGGATGACCAAAAAGAGCATCGTCTACAAAATGTGGGGTTTTCCATTGTTAGTCTACTCTATGAGATGGGCTGGTGGATCCAATTCCACAATGTTTGGATGGGGCTCTACAAGAGATGCTTCCTTCGAGGAACGTTCTACCTTATCTACAAGTCTCTTATCTCGCTCTTGAATTTCTTGTAATTGACGGGCTTGCATCTCTAGAAAATTGTTTAGTCTCGTGGAGACGTTGGTGCATCCAAAGCTAGTCGCTAGGCTAAGGCTGTAGGCAGGTGGAGTGTAGGACGCTATAGCAATTATGAAGTCCTTGGGTAGACTAGTGGAAGCGGGAGTGTATACTAGATTTGTATTTCTAGGCCAAGAAGGCTCCAAAATGGTCCAGTTGAGATGACAAGAAAGGTTCTGAAAGTGCTAAGTCAATTCTTTAGAATGTGAAGTTCAAGATGATGTGCATGTTGGTCGAGATGGCTCATCAAACAGAGCCCCGTTGTGCAAGTTACTCCAAGTTTGAAGTTGGAAGGTGTCACAAATTCTTGATAGATAGGGAAGCTAGGGATAGATGGTCAGCTAGACGTCAACAGATAGCGTTGTAGTGCTTGAATTATGGAGCATGCCTCTCTTCTCAGATTGTGGATCAAAGCTCTGGCCATTTGAAGTTTTTTTTGGGGCCAGTTATGGGCAAGTTGATCGCATTGGGAAAGGTGCTATCTACCATCTTTTGGGCCTCTTTGGGGTTCTCAAGGGTGATATGCATCAAGTGAAATCAATAAGAACTGACGGCACGTAGATTGGAGTTTGGACGTGGGAGATCTCCGAGTTTGAAGTTTGGCGCAGTTTCCCGAGGGAAAGTACTTGATACATTTTATTGATTCTAGTGGCCTCAATTTGTGGACTTGGAGAAGTCAAAAGGGGTGAAGTTTTGGCCGGCCCTATTCACCTAGGCATCAAGCTTGCACGCACAAAGATACACAACTCTGAAGGGAAGCATAACAGTTTTTGTTTTCTTGAGTTTGGTGGTCTTGCGTCACCCCCATAAGGTAGGGAGCCGTGGTGATTCCACATGGTGAACTAAATACCCCGCATGAGGGGACACAAGCAGAAAATGTGGCCTATATAGGCCAAGGCATGAGCCCCTTACTGGTACACAAAGTGGGAGAGAGTGGAGCTCCCTCACCCCGTGGATATGGCACATGGATTTGTTGGCGCCTGTGGCGCTGCGCAGTGGTGCACTGAGTGCACAAGGCAGAGTTTTTCCAGAGAAACATGGCCAAAGGTTGTGGCTGTTGTTGTGCGGTATCCAATAGTGGGTAGCTACAGCTAGTGATGTGGCAAGTCCATGGTATAGGCGGTTCTCACGACCATTGAGCCCCCCTTTTGAACTAGAGACAACCCCCCCCCCCCCCCCCCCCTCAGCAAGGTAACTAGTGCTCGGGAGGAGCTAGTGGGTAGCTACAGCCAGTGATGTGGCAAGTCCATGGTATAGGCGGTTCTCACGACCATTGAGCCCCCCTTTTGAAGTAGAGTCACACCCCCCCCCCCCTCTCATCGAGGTAACTAGTGCTCGGGAGGAGGGAGCGTGTGCTATGGGATGAGAAAGAAAGAGACAGCAAGGGAGAGAAGATCAAGGCCATCATGAGAGCAAGCAACAGCAATCGGAAGCAAAGGCAAGAGAGAGGGGATTGCCAAGTAAAGCAAAGGGCCCCCTGACCGGTTTTGGCACTAAGGTAAAGAGGAAGCGAAGTAGTGTTCCAAGTGAGCAAGGGGGAGAGAGGTCAAATGAAGACTTTCCAAAGTTAGAGGTAGAGAAAGAGGGAGTCGGAGTGGAGTTACAGGCCAAATTGACCAAGGAGGGCAGTCAAAGGTGAATGAAAGGTGGAAAAGGAGGGAAATAAAAATTTCAAAAAAGCCAAGGGGCACTAGCGACGTGGCTATGCGTCCCCCCTCTCAAGCACAAGCCAAAGACGTAGATACAAGGCGGCTACTCCCTCCCAAAATTACCAAAAAAGGATGCCAGATAGGCCAATCAGAGGTCAATTGCCAAAATTGAAGGGGAGCACCACTATATAAGCCATTTTTCATGCTTGTTGCCACAATAGGCTTCTTGCTAGGGCCTTGAGCTAGTGAGCCTACAGGGAGCCAAGATAGAGAGTGTGTTTGTGTGTGTGAGTTCTTGAGTTGGATTTTTTGTGCAGAGGTGTGTGCGTGCAAAGCCCCAAGTGTGCGTTTTCATGGCCAATGACCATGTGGGTGAAACCGTTGGATGTAAAAGAGTTGTAAATGGTGTTTGAGAAGTGGTGAAGCTTCCATGGTGTTTCTCTCGCATTGTTTCCCCTACCCCTCCTTCTCTACTTCTTTTGCTTGCATGTGTGGTGTTGGTGAGGATGTGTATGCCCCCCTCACACCCCTTCTTTGTGAGCATAATGGAAGCGAGAGTGTAGTTTTTTGTGCAGCAAACTGTGTGTGGCTCAAAACAAGCAATGAAGCCCGATGTTAGCTGTTGTGTGTGCATTTATGCGTCGTTGTGCATGCGGGCGATGGCTTGCCAGTGTGTGTCGAGAGTTTTAAAGGTGAAATCTAGTGGATTGAGGTGTTGTGTACACCTTGGGATATAGAGAGGTAGTCTTTTTGTGTGTCGGGTGTATTTCCCCATTCCCCCTTTCCATCTTCTGGTGCCCCCATTGAGGAGCTGTTTGATGCTTCTAGTTGATGTCGAAGCGGTGATTTTGGTGATGCCAAAGGTGTGGCATCACCTTTGGCAAAGGTGTGGCCTTTGGAGAGCAGGTGCTAGTAGAGATGGCATAATCCAGATTTCTCATTTTCACTGGGGTCGAAGATGCAAAAACTTGGCTTCAAGATTATGGATTGTCGTGTTGGAAAATGGTTTGTCAAGGGAAGATAGTGCGGTACAGGTGTTCCCACTCCCGGTTCATCGTAAAGAAAGGCTATGGTTCAATGGACTTTGTGATGAATAAAAGAGTGATTTTGAAGCCCTCAACATGGATTTTGAAAGCAGATATATAGCGGATGTGCAGTGGACAAAGTGAAGAGAAAGCTTGACAGTTTGAAGCAGTGATTGGAGGGTGATTTTCAAGCGTTCGAGTGGGAGTTCAAAGCCCTTTGGGGAAAACTAATGAAGGTAATTGTTGCAAAGAATGTTGGTTTTCTAAAGTTGAGTAAATTCATGGATTTTCTCATGAGGAAGTGCACGACAAGGTTGAGATAGATGGCCCGGTTTCATATGAAGAAACGATAGCTCTAGTGAAAGTGCGGACCAAAAAAGAATTGAAGAAATGCGAAGCTAGATAGAGTTTGCTTAAGTGAGGTGATGCCAAGACTATGTGATGGGGTGGTGTTCAAGCCACAAGTAGTGCAAAGAGGAGTGCATGTGTGATAAGAACCAATGGTTCTTTGGCTACAGAGAGACATGATGGTCCCTATGCCGAGGATTCCGGCTAGAGCGGCTCCAACTGTGGAGGATGTGCAGGTGGTTCCAAATTGGAAAAAGGATATGCTGCCAAGCTCAAGTATGGTTGTTGAAGCTCCATTGAAGTGGGGTAAAGGTCCAAGAGTGTGGTTTTGCAAACGATGTCAAAGCGGTGAATCTAGAGGAGATTCTCGAGCTCGAGATTGAAGAAGAGATTTAGTCAAGTGACAGTAGCTCTATGGATGCTGACACCAGTTGGGCAATTGAGTCATATCAATCCAGGTATGATGAGCTTGACCTCTTGTATGTGAGTGAAGAGACACTTAATGTGTGCAATAAGCAGTGTGAAAAGCAATCCGAGATGCCTGATGAAGACCAAGTGGGACAGCTTAGGCCTACAGGTGATGATATGCAGGTAAAGGTGATGTGTGGTGCCATGCTAATGGCCCTGTTGATGAAAGTGGGGGTGGAATGTGCTTTTTTGGTGCAACATTTGCAGAGTTTCTCCAAGAGGGATAGAGCAGTCATGCCTATGGAAGAAGACAAGGATGACGCAATAGAGAACAAGTTTCTCTCTTCCTTGACGGAGCATGATGCAACACAAAAGCAGGTGCTTGAAATGCAGGTAACTGAAGCTGACAAACAGGTGGTGCTAATCGACCTTGAAGGTTTGGTTGACGAGGAAGAGCTCAACAATGCTGGAATTGAGTGAGAGCAGGTAAGTGAAGCCAACAAATAGGTGGTGCTAATTGGCCTTGAAGGTTCAGTTGATGAGGAAGAGCTCAACGATGCTGGAATTGAGTGCATGGCAGGTGAGAAGGAAAATGTGTAGCCAAAGGTATAAGACTTTCCTAAGCAAGTGCACTCTATGACAGGTGATGTGGATTTGGAGGTAGTGTCCAAGATTTCCAAGGAGGTCTGTGAGTGGTGGTTGAAAGGGATGCTAATAAAAGTGACTATGAAATGGGCTATTGAACAAGTACATGATTTTCTAGAGGAGGATCTAGCTTTACATGGATGGGAGGGTGGGTCGGGTATGTCAGGAGTGTTGGATGAGTAGGACGGTGAGCATGATGGCTCTCTATTTGATGATCTTGGTGATGCTCTATTTGAAGTGGGAGGTTTGATGATGAGTGCATGTAGTGCTAGAGGTATGCTACTGGTAGTTTGGGTGTGTGGTTGGCTATGTGCCTTGGTGTGGCATTATGGAAGGGTGTTACAGGTGGATGAAGAAGATCAATCGCAAGTGTTTGACCCACAGGATGACTATGTGGTAAAGGAGGGGGTTGGGCAACCCGCATGAGCAAAGATGTCGAGTAATAGGTGCCAACTTTTGTAGATATGCTAGGTGCTTTTGTAATGTAGAGAGTGTGTGTTTGGAGTGTGTAGTTTTCTCGTGCAATAAGCTTGTGTACGGTTGAGCATAAATGGTCAACTAGAGGTTGGGCAATGATGGTGCAACCAAAGTTGGTCCAATCTGGAAAGTGTGCAATGCAAGACTTAGTCTCTAGGTAGGTGTAGTACAGAAGCTAGAACATGTATGAGGTCCATGGGTAGACTAGTGGCAGGGAGAGTGTATGCCAGATGCAGATTTTTAGGCAAACAAGGCTCCAAAATGGTCTAGTTGGGATGATAATGAAGGTTATTTAAGTGATCATTCAAGTCTCTAGAATGTGAAGTTCAAGATTCTCTGCAAGCTTGTCTAGACGGCTCATCAAACGGAGCCTCGGTGTGCAAGATATTCAAGTTTGAAGTTGGAAGGTGTCGTAGATCCCTGACAGATACGGTAGCTAGGGATATGTGGCCAGGCAGATTTAAGCAAATAGAGTTGTATTGCTTGAGGTATCGGAACCAAAAGCAAGAAGTGTAACAAGCACAGTGAGCAAAACAGAGGTAAGAAAAGGATAGTGATCAATTATCAACATTTGAATAAAGTTTCAATTGACTAAAAGTATCCCATTCCACTGAAATATGAGTTAATTCAAAGGATCAAAGGTCATGCAATATTTTCTAAATTTGATTTGAAGTCAGGGTTCTGGCAATTCAAAATAAATCCTGAAGACAAGTACAAGACAGTTCTTGATCTCTATGCCAAGGGGTTTGAAATTTGTTCCTTCCAAATATCAAGGAAATATCAATAAATGTTCTACAAAATAGGAAACAGCTGCAGTCGTTTAAAGGCTATCTTAATTGGACCGCTCCACAATATCCTATGATCTGGATGGACCAATTCACTCATGCTGTCTAACGGATCAAACCATGTGATGGAAAGCTTGTTATCTATTTTGATTCCATCTATCCGTCATTGAGTAGGTTCAGTCATTTTGACATCACACATAAATGCTTAGGTCACAAGAAGGAATCAAAGCTATGACATCAGCACTGATGTCCAATAAAATTGGAGATAAATCCAAGATGCTAACTAGTAACATCCAAAAGAGGAATATCTTTCCAATTGGATTCCACTACTCTTTGCCCCTTTGCAACTTTCATGCCTTTCAGCCCTGTTCTCTCTCCCAAACCCTTAAGCCTTCTCACAGCTATACTACTTATGTAAATCCACATGTATTTCTAGCTTTGCAAATACTATTCCTTTTGGCACTCTGTTTATTCATCTATTAATAGAAACAGTACAGTACTTGTATATATATATATTTATTTATTTATTTGTATTTATATATATATTTGTATGTATGTGTATGTATGTATGTATGTATATATATATATACATATATATATATATATATATATATATATATATATATATATATATATATATATATATATATATATATATATATATATATATATATATATACATACATACATACATACATACATACATATATATATATATATATATATATATATATATATATATATATATATATATATATATATATATATATATATATATATATATATATATATACATATATACATATATACATACATAGATACTTACATACATGTACATACATACATACATATATATATATATATATATTATATATATATATATATATATATATATATAGTTATCCGGCTAAGCAGCAAAAAAGATTCAGTAGCTCATGGCACCATTGTTTGGCTCTGGTTTTGCTACATTTGGTGTCGGTCGTGGTGTCGGTCGAACGGCACTTGCCACGTCATCAAGGTTCGTCATATGCCACATGAGTCATGGCGCCGTGATTGATGGGCATGAGCAAAAAAACGGAAAAGGGGAGATAAGTGGGCGGTTAGGGTATAAAGAAAAGGAGGAATGAGGCAAGAAAAATATATTCAAGGAAGAGAAAGGCGGAGAAGGAAGAAGCTTGGGAGATCTCTCTCTCTCTCTCTCTCTCTCTCTCTCTCTCTCTCTCTCTCTCTCTCTCTCTCTCTCTCTCTCTCTCTCTCTCTCTCTCTCTCTCTCTCTCTCTCTCTCTCTCTCTCTCTCTCTCTCTCTCTCTGGAGAGATGAGGCACGAGGAGGGAAGGTGAATGAGGAGATAAGCTTGCACCTCGAAGCCAGTGAAGTTGAAGGGATGGAGGGCACCGCAACGGAGCTTCACCGCAACGGAGGTGAAAGAAACCAATCTCTCTTTTTCTCTCTCTCGATCAAGTATAGCATGAGGAAAAACCTCTTTCTCTCACTCAATCTCGGCAAAGGAGAGGATTTCCCTCCCTCTCGACTAATCAGGTTCTCTCACTCTCTCCCACTCGACTTAGCAAAGAAAAGGTAAGGAATGAATTGGAGTGAGTGAAGAGGAGCAAGTAAAGGAATAACAGCTCTCTCCTTCTTGACCTTGACTTGGTCAAGAATGGCATAAAGAAAGGCACCAATTTGCAAGCTCTAATAGCATACATATTAAAGTAGTTAAGCTTCAAGGTGTAACCAAGGTTAATTTGGGAGAATTAAGCTCTCATCATCTCGGGAATTGATATAGCAGTGCCTTTAACGGCAACTTTTGTAATCAAATTCCACTTTGGGTTAACCATTAGTAGCTTGAGGCTTTCAATGTGCCAATTTTAAGTCATTTAAGTGTGATTTGAGTTGTTTTCTTGGTGTAGTGCATCTAGTCTCTTGTTTTTCCCATAGGGAGTAGCCCGATGTTGACCCGGCTCACCTCATGAACCCATAATACCGGACATCTTTGGTGATGCGAAACTGAGCTGGGGTTGGAAAATTTCGCAAAGAAAGATGACTACACCACAAGAGGAAGTGATGCAGTAGATGATGCAGCAATTTGCTGGCTACATGCAACATACACAGCAGCAATTTAATTTTTGTGAGCGGATACGGAAAGCTCAACAAGCAGTAATAGAGAAATTGCAGCGGTTTGAAGGTTGAGATGTTTTAAAATTTTGCCCAAGTTTATGAGAAATCCATGGAGGATAATGGGATTGATGATCATGAAGCTATTGAAAGTGTTCACTTGATTGTCTTGTTAGAGCTTAGGGCTCAAATTGGGGAGATACAGGCTGCACAAGGACCAAACTGGCTTGCTTAGTTACCCTTTGAATTTTCTCAAAGGGTAACTAAGTGAAGTTTTATGAAGTGGATCTAGCAGAGAAACAAGGATTTATCTGCATGAGAGTTGCTATGAGAATTTGAAAATAAATTTGAGCAGTTATTTATAGGAGAGGAGTGGTCATTGAAACCAGAAGGGGTAGAGTTATTTGTCCAAGCTGCTGACCCATGGCTTCAAAAGTTCTTGGTGCGGCTACTTGAGGATTCAACAGGTGAATTGGGTTTAACATCTGATTGGAAGCTGGTTTCTGAAGCAGTCAACATGATTGTAAAAAGCAATAATGAGGGTGGATAAGCTGATTGTGGTTGATCCCATGGAGACAATAGATGAGGAAATTAAGGAGAAGTCATCCTCTGGGAAACAAAAATCAAAAGAGCCAGTTCTTGACGAGCTCATCAAAGGTATACAAGAACTAAATTAAAATTAGGATGACCACTGCATGTGGTGTGGTAGTAAAGATCATGAGCGCAAAGAGTGTGAAGATTTTGATGAAGCTTACAAGAAAAATGTGGTCTTTTGGAAAGACAAAAAGATTCATCTCAAAGCAGCAGGTGAGCCGCTCCGCTTGAATTTTGGAAGGGGTGGTATGAAGAAATTAGTGGAGGAAATATAGCATAATGTTGCTTTTGAAGAAGCAGCTACATATGGGTTGCAAGTATACAATAATGCAGATGATGAAGGTGCAAGAACTAAAGGTGATTTGTGGCCTTATGCTTTGAAGACTACAGAAGCAGGCAAGGTGACTCATAGAAAATTATGTCAGGTTGGGAATTGCATTTGAGAAACTACCAGATGGGCAGATCCTCTGGATTCTCTTTTTGTGTATGCATTTATTTCCAGGTCTCAAGCTAATGAAGGCATAGTAGAAGAGAATCACAAAGAGATGAAAATAACATTAAAAAGAGCAACAAGATCTAGCAGTATGCAAGATGAGGGGCCTTCTCCCTTCTCCTAAAGTGGTTATGGAAGAGGCATCAAAAGATAAGAAGTAGGGTAAGCCCAAGGGACCTTCCTATAAGCTAAAATCTAACATTGAGTTGGCTACAAATCTAAAGAAGGTTTTTGAAGAGTGCATTCTTGATAGCAAGGTGGAGCTCACATTAAATGACATCTTAGTAATTTCCAAGCGTGAGTTTCATGAGGAGATTATTGACATCATTAAACAAAAACTATAGATACCAAGTGAGCAGGAACCTGATGCGGTTAAAAGCTAAATGATCCATCACATTTAGTCAATTTTGGATGCTTATGAAGAGGCATTTGAAGTTGAAAAGTCAAGGAAGTGATGGTTTCAAATCCAATTATATCTGAGGTAAGGCATGTTCATTTTAATGATGATAGAGATGAGGAAATTGTGCCCAAGCATCACTTTCTAGGACTGATTGGGCCATAGCAACGACAAAAACCATTGAGAAGCTTGGGGACATTGAAGATCCAGTTTTAGCACTTGTGGACCATGGGTCAAAAATCAACCTTATGGCAATAGCTTGCATAAGAAATGGAGATGGCCTATTGATGTTGATCACGGTTGGTGGATACGAGCTCCCAATATGCTTTTAGGGGATCTTTATGGTTCATGTGCAATGTTAAGGTAACTATTGGGATGTTTGTGATGCACAAAATTTTTTTATATAGGAGCATTCGTCCTATCCACTCATACTAGAACAACATTACATTATGGTTGTGCGCATGGAACAAAGGTGATAGATAATGTATTGGCCTATGCAAGGGTCCAAAGTAGGGATAGTAAAAGGGCTATTCAGTTTTTGATTATGTGTGTAGACCATGTCAGAAACAAGGATAGCCTACGTGATCATCCATTTCCAAAGATATGTAAAGAGTTCAAAGAACATAGGTTTTCACAGTATTTTCTCGGGGTGCCACTATAAAGAGGGACTATGGTGGTACGGAGGTGGGAAATCTCTCGCAAAGAGAGACTTTCTCTTTGGGGTTTTTGGGATTAACAACTGAGGGTTTGGTGTCATACATGAAGTTTAATGAGCTACCTAAATGGCAAAAGCAATATGTGTCAGGTATTTAAAGTGAATTGTAGGGATGTGATGTGCTTGAACCAAATGATGTGATTTTAGGGATCTTTGAAGAGGTCTCTTATGTGGATACTATGTCAGAGCTAGAGGAGATCATGCAATAGAGGTTACAAAGTGGAACTGACATAGTTAAAGTACATTCAATGGACATGTATGAAGAATTTATATGAAGCACTTACACATTTTAAGGAGGATTTGGGTGAACCAGTTGAAGTCTAGGTAGAGAAAAAATATGAATCTATTGCAAAGAAGGTGAGGCCAGTGGCTACACCTTTGCTGGAAGGAAGTGATGGAGTAATGGAGAAAGCTTCTCACCATCCTATATTGAGAGATCCAAAGAACATTGGGCATAAGTTCACCAAAGAGACATTGAAGCAGCTGAAGATTGGAGAGGAGGATTTCCTTACTGACGAGGAGATCAAATGCTTTTGAGAGATGCTTGGAAAACATGGTAAAGCATTTGCTTTTGAGCCAGGTGATATTGGATGTGCATATCCAAATGTTGTTTCTCCTATGGTTATATTTATTTGTTACCATATGCCATGAAGTTTACACCTTATTCCAGTACCCAAAGCTCACTTTCCAAAGCTCATTGATTTGCTAAATGAGAAGATAAGGATGGGTATATTGGATCCATCATGCACACCATACTCTAATTGGTGGTTCACTGAATGGTACCCTAAGGTTCATTCAGGATATGTAGCCAGTTAATAAGGTAACAATCCGCAAGGTAGGTACAGGTCCAATTGTGGACGAGTTTGTTGAAGCCTTTGCAGGAAGATCCATCTACTCTATGGGTAATCTTTAATCAGGATATGATCAATTTCAGCTTGCTTTGGAGAGTAGAGATCTTACTACAATGCGTACACCTCTCAATTTGGTGAGGATGTGCACTCTACCACAGAGTGCTACTAACTTTGTAGCTCACATGATGAATGGTATGAATAAGGTGATGAGCGATTTTATTCCTCATGTTACTATGCCTTTCATTATGATTTTCCGATCAAGGGATGTGAAGAAGGGTTCAAAGATGAGGTAAAAGACCAGAGGGGGTGCCAACAGTTTGTTTCCCAGCATATTGCTAACTGTGATGCCATTTTATCTAGGCTTGAAGAAGTTAACTTGATACTTTCAGGGCCAAAATCAATTTTTGGTGCTAAAGAGGTTTTAATTGTGGGACATATGTGTGGCCCAGATGGAAGACGATCGAGTCCAGCTAAAGTCAAAGCTATATAGAACATTGGTGCTTCAGTTGTGGTAGAGACAAATTGTTCACCATGCATATGGATATTGCAAACTGCACTACTCCGTACATTGCAATGTTGCGATAGATACCATTCATTAAGTCTCTTAACCCTGAGTTTTGTCACATTGCAGGCAGAGATAACCCTGTTCCAGATATATTTTCAAGGGCTTGATATGAAGTTGAAGAGGATATGCTTACCACTAGTGATGATGTGGGCTTAAAGTTCTACACCTCTTCTCATTTACATGCAAGTTGTGGTACGCATGCTCGTGTTTTTGAAGTATTTTCTGAAGAGATGTATGATCGAGAATGTCTTTTGATAGGCCGTTACCTTAGCACTCTTACCATGCAAGAGGTATTGTGTGATCAAGAGTGCAAGAGGATCAGGCTTAAAACAACTTTAAAGGATGGTCACTTGTGGAAGCAACCAAAGCGTTCAAGAGGGGTACCACAATGGTTTTTTGTGGTAAAGCAACTCAACAGCAGGTGATTAAAGAGTTTCATGAAAGCTTATGGGCTGGACACAGAGGGGTATGGGGAACTTTTGTCAAAATCAAGGACCGCTACTGGTGGAAGGGAATGTACAAAGATATTGCTCAATTTGTGGATACTTGTTTAGTATGCCAACAGTACAGCATCGAGATGGATTACATCCTACTTATCCACTAGCTTTGCATTACAAGTGGGTAGTAGATTTGATTATAATGCCAGTGGGTGTTTGGCAGATGAGGTATATTATTCTTTCTATAGAAGATCTCACTAATCAGGTTGAAGAAAGAGAGCTTTGCATACAAAGTTTGCAAGTGTTGTATGCAATTTTTTTCTTGAAGATGTAATCTCTAGGTATCGTTGTGTTGGTAAAATCATTGTTCATAGAGAACAGTTGGATGCAAATGAAGCTCATGAATTCTTTGCTTGTTTGGGCATCAATTGGCTCTTACTATGGCATACAATCCAGAAGGTAATGGAAAAAGTGAAAGAGGAAATCCACCTATTGTTAAGGCTTTAGCAAAGGCATGCCAAGGACATATTTGTGATTGGCCTAAGCTGCTACCTTTTGCTTTATGGGTTGATCGCACTACGCATAGTTCAGTTACAAGTTATATGCCATTTGAATTATATGTGAAAGATGGTCAAGCAGTGGTTTGGACCGTATGTTGTGCTTCATGTTTATGATGACAATACAACATATAAATCATGTGAGCTCGATGGCACTGAGCTTAGAGTGCCTATTGCAAGGAAAAGGATCAAACTATTCAAAAAACAGGAAGGTGAGTTTAATTTTGAGGATCAAATCTTAGATCAGTAGCCAAGGGATGATGATGATATGCTTGCATCAGAGGATGTGTCTGATGAAGCTTTGGATGATGAAAATTAAAAGGGAAGACGGTTGACACATGCTAGGGGATGTGCAGGTTCAAAGGGGGTGGATGTCGTACCACTCTGCTTCCATGATGGGAAAAAGGGCCAGGGGCTACAAGTTTGGCTTCTTTGAAGCCTATATGTATATTGAGCAGTGGCCAAAGCTTGATAACAGGCAATGATAACAAGCAAGGTTTGATGCTAAATGTATACCAGATGCGGCTTTAAAGGGACATAACCTATGGCTTTTATGCTAAAAGTCGGTATAGAATGGAATTTTATGGATAACAATTGCAATGCCCAAGGTTCTCTACGGGCTTGTTTTTACGGCTCATCATTTGGAGCTACGGTGAAGACGTTATGACAGTTTGAATTTGGGATTGATTGCAAATTTGTACCCAATTGGGAAACTGTAGATGAGGGATCAAGGATGAAGTGAATGCAAGGGCCTGAAGTGCTCATCTTGTGGAGCACATCAATCCTTTTAGATTGTCAATCGGAGCTCTAGTTTCCAAGATATTGCCAAATAGGTTTCCTCGAGGGCAGTTCTATAACAGTTTGGTCGCCTGGATGAGTGTGCCAGCTAGCATTTTTTGGCTTTCCACTAGATTCTGGAATGCAGTGCACTAATAGGGAATGAGGCAAGAAAAATCTATTTGAGGAAGATAAAGGTGGAGAAGGAAGAAGCTTGGGAGATTTCTCTCTCTCTCTCTCTCTCTCTCTCTCTCTCTCTCTCTCTCTCTCTCTCTCTCTCTCTCTCTCTCTTGGAGAGGGGAGGCACAAGGAGGGAAGCTAGGTGAATGAGGAGAGAAGCTTGCACCTCAAGGCTGGTGAAGTTGACGGGAAGGGGGGCACTGTAAGGGAGCTTCATTGCAAGGGAGGTGAATGAAACCAATCTCTCTTTTGCTCTCTCTCTTGATCAAGTAAAGCATGAGGGAATATATCTCTCTCACTCACTCAATCTCGGCAAAGGAGAGGATTTCCCTCCTTCTTGACTAAGGAGGTTCTCTCACTCTCTCCCTCTCAACTTAGCAAAGAAAAGGGAATGAGTGAATTGGAGTAAGTGAAGAGGAGCAAGTAAAGGAATAATGGATCTCTCCTTTATTACCTCGACATCGTCAAGGATTTCATGAAGAAAGGCATCAGTTTGCAAGCTCTAATAGCAGACATATTAAATTAGTTAAGCTTCAAGGTGTAACCAAGGTTGATTTGGGAGGATTAAGCTCTCACTAGCTTCGAAATTTATTTAGCAGTGTCGTTAATGGAAACTTATGTAAACAAATTCCACTTTGGGTAAATCATTAGCAGCTTGAGGCTTTAAGTGTGCCAATTTTAAGTCATTAAATTGTGATTTGAATTGTTTGCTTGGTGTAGTACATCTCGTCTCTTATTTTTCCCACAGTGGCAGCCCCCGGTGTTGACCCGGCTCACCTCGCAAACCCATAATACCCAACATTGTCCTTGAACAAAAAGAGACAGAGAGCAAGAGAGCGCACAAAAGCACATGTAGATGCTCCTCCTAGATCTCAGTGCTACACCGGCACAACCAGAGAGAAGAGAGGAGAGGAGAGAAGAATAGACACCGACACTGGGCATAATCTCCTCCCGTGCAAAAGTGAGGATTTTCCTCTTGCACGTATTTACTTGTAGATTTTTTGAATA
This sequence comes from Adiantum capillus-veneris, assembly GCF_014529385.1. Classification (NCBI taxonomy): domain Eukaryota; kingdom Viridiplantae; phylum Streptophyta; class Polypodiopsida; order Polypodiales; family Pteridaceae; genus Adiantum; species Adiantum capillus-veneris. The sequence continues at coordinate 66,067,388 of NC_140934.1, forward strand.
CTCAAAGTCAATACATACTGGCCAGTCGAACATAAATGGCCATAGCTCATAAAGAGAAATTGAATAATAAAATATACCTAAATGTGATATTCTTTAGCTTTTTTCACATGTCACCTGCAATAAATAAATCATTTTTCATTTTCATTACATACTTCTCCGTTGAAAAGAAATTATCCTCAATTGCGAAGATAAGAATCTACAAACCATACTTGTCAAAGTCAGAAATACCACGTAGTAAACGAAAAAGTCATAGAACTAAACAACATTGATTATGCTTGTTGTTATCCACATACTATCCATTCTAGTGTCCCTTATCACAAGAATAAGCAGTATATGTCATACCCTGATCAATCAAGATATCATTGGTCACACTCATTGTCAATCTCATTTTCCACCTGTCACCTGCAAATAAATAAATCATTTTTCATTTTCATTACATACCTCTCCGTTAGAGAGAAATTGTCCTCAGTGGCAAAGATAATAATTTGCAAACCATACTTGTCAAAAATAGTGGTTAGTATTCTCTGTCAGAATATCACGCAGTAAAAGAAAAAATCATAGAACCAAACAACATTGCTTATGCTTGCCGTCATCCACATACTACCTATTCTAGTGTCCCATACCATGAGAATAAGTAGTATATGTCATACCTTGATGAATCAGGATATCATTGGTCACACTCATCATCAATCTCATAAATATCAAGTCCAATTTCATAAACACTGTTGTGACAGAAAATCATCATATACCAAATCCAAATATCATTTTATACTTGGGTAATAAAATCATTCTAGGAACAGTGGTGGCCAACCACTGCAGCATGATTATTTGATCAGTGTTGCCTCAATTAGTGAATCTACACCAATGAGACGTGCTGCCTAAATCGACAATGTACACTAATGCTGCCTAAACCGATGGATCTGCATTGGGTATTGTTTAAAATAGTGAATCTGTAGTTTGTTGGTATGTTGTATAAATCGTAAAGTCCACACTCGTGTTGCGTAAACCGACAAATCTCTACGTACAACTTGAGTTGTCTAAATTGATGAATCTACACCAGGATGAGTATTTACACACTGCCTAAATTGACAATCTGTGTGCACATGACTAATGGACTAGACAAGGCATAAATATTATAAATCATTTACCTGGAATGATGAATTGTACCAAATGTTGACGATTGTGCTAAATCAATTGAGTTGATATAAGTGGTTGTATGCCAAGTTATCTTAGTGGAAATTTTAATCAATGTAAGTACAATTCCATGACCTAAAAATAATTTATTTTGTAGCTTACAACACAATGTAAACAAGTAAAAAAGCTCTGTGTTTTGAAAGTGTACAGTGACACTGTTACTTATTGCAAAGTTGCTTGGGTGTAGACATGTGAGAATATTTGACTCGTTCTCTCCAAGTGTACATAGCCTTGATGTTATGCATGCAATTAACCAAAATAAAGTTGGTTAGGCCATATTATGCTTTACATATCCCTTCATGAATCATCGAAAGCTAAATAAATGATCAAAAATAAAGGCCAACTATAAAATCATTTGGTTAATGTCATTCAAGTAAGATCTTTTGCATTAACAAAACAAAGGAAAAAATGCTAATCAAAATTAATGTAATCAATAACTAGAAATGATAACCATGAGTGCTTGAAGAAAAGCCGATCAAATGAAAAGAAATTTACTAAATGCGACACGAAAACTTATAATAGTAATTAACATATAATAACTATATTAATCACGTAAATGTGGTATCAAAAGTATGTTATTTCTTGTTATGAGCACACAAAAATGGAATCACAACTAATATTTGGAAATAGAAACCTAGTGAGTAGAGAGAAAAGAAAGAAATTGTGGTATACATTTGTACTAATAATCTTGCAGCACCTATATGAAGATTATACTAAGTTTATTAACGTGTGACATTTATAATCATTTATCGTAGGGCTATAATATCTACAACAGTATTGTAACCAAGGTTGTGAGTATATCTGCCAAGATCTCAAAGATCAAAGCTCAAGGGGCCTATAGATTTTCAACCTACATCTGCATGATAATTAATATTGTCTTGTGATAAAAGAAAATTGGCCACACTAATAGTTTGTGTTAATTATGGTGATAGGGAAACATAGGTGATTATATACAAATTATTATATGAAGTGATCTATGAGAAAATCTAGTTTTAAAAGCTATATAATATATTTAGTATCTTGATCAACCTATAGTCCACAAACAATAGTCGCATAGCTTCCTCTAGCTTGAAGGTAACTGTGACAATTGCTAGACTCAGGGCGACATGTGCATCATGACAATCACTTAGGAAGTTTACAGTAAATAAATTTTATTTGAACAAAAGCTTTTGAAGATGAAGCATTACAAAAGAGGAGTATGAAAATAAAAGTATAATGTAAGTTGGGCCCTTGTGAAATATATTGGGGAAGGGAGATATGCTTAGTGGTGTTGTGTAATGAGTCTACGACAATTGATGCAAATAAGTGTTAAATATGCTGGAGGTGGGTTTTCCAAGACTGGCTACATAGTTGAAGTTATAGAGGAGGCCATGGCATGCACAAGCATGGCAAATAGGGGATCCACACTTGCTGTTAGCTTACTGCTTTGGGGAGGCTATGTCCATCACCATCTTTTTGCCTCAAGATTTGTGCCCCACTTAGAAAAGCTAGTAGAATTAAGTCCGCATACGTCCCTAGTTTTTAATCTTTTGGGAAGAGTCATGGTTATCTATATCAAGGGCTAGCATGATAAACACGTCATGTGAAGTCTGGAAAAAAAAAATATGTTCCTCAACTAGCGGTTGGTGGCCATTGCGATCATGGCACAAAAGGTATGTGAATGAAGCCTTGTGAAAAGTCGTCCTAAGCACATGGCAGCCGGTCGCAAGGTGAATAGGTCACTTAAAGCCACACTTTTCTCTAAAGAGTGTGAAAAGAAACTATATGGCAGCAAGGTCATTGTTTGCACAAGGGTTGTTGGCAACCAGTTTAGTCGCGGGATCAAGCTCACACTCCTTTGAGCTAATGCAGATAATCGTGATCACATGTGAGAGGTTCCATGAGCTGGAGAATTGATTAAAGCATGGGGGTTGCATTGGATCACGTGGAGAACGCAGGGTTTTGTCATCCTCGAAAAAGCGCTCGAAGAGATGAGAGTGTCACTCACCCCTCGCTTGAGGAAGTGCCCCATTGGTTTGTGTTCGATGGTGGTGTGCCGGCGTGCAAAGACAAACGGTAAAGGCAAGATCTATTTAACGAATTGGGTGCACCGCATTGTGATCCTCCCATTAGCTCTACTCCGACAGCGCCTGTGGAGTCTCAATTTCATTTTGAGGCAGAGGATGAGCACATGTTTGACATTTGTGATGAGTTACTAGCTCATGAACGCAACGTGTACAAGGAGGATTACCAGCCATGCACTCAACGGGCAGTGGTAATGGAGGACAAATTGATGACGAGTGTCTAAACACCTCTTTACAATGGTGCACAGTACTCGGTGCTCTGGGCATCGTTGGAAGTCCTCAACTTGCAACCGAAATTCATTTGAGGCAATGCAAGTGTTGATGCACTCCTTGGGTAAGTTTGAAATATGGCTTTTTATACATCTATCTTGCTTTATGGCGCCACCTCCTTGCAATTATATTAATTCGCCAGCAAAATCTTGCCAAAAGATCACCACATGACTCCATATCATCAACGAGCTAGATCGTATGTCACTGCGCTTGGAATGGAGTATGAGCGCATCCATGCATGCGTCAACCATTGCATGCTATACCGCAATGAGCACGCACATAATACCTCATGTCCCGTGTGTAGGGAAGCACGATACAAGACCGGAGTGAGTGGGGGCCACCTACACTGCAAGGTATTGAGCAATACAAGTTTAAAAGTAGGTCTATCGTGGAGCTTCTCGCGTAGCACGCCAAACACCGCTCAAATGATGGAATGATGTGTGTCCCTGCCGATTCACCTGCACGGAGGCACATTGAAACTCAATGGCCAAAGTTTGGGTTGGAGCCTCGACACTTGAGGCTTGGGTTAGCAAGTAATGGTGTCAATCCCTTTGGAACTAAGTCTACTTCATGGAGCACGTGGCCTGTGGTGATTGCTCTACAATATTCCACCATGGGATACAACCAAGAAGGGCAATATACTTCTTTGCTTACTTGTGCCAGGAAAGTACAAAGTGTCAAATATTGATGTCTACCTCGAGCCCCTCATCGAGGAGTTGGAGGAGTTATGGAGAGGCATTTCTATTGTAGATGTCTCACTTGCAAACGGGGGGGAGAAGCCATTGTGAGGGTAATCCTTATGTGGACTATGCACGACTATCCTGGGCTTGGAGAGATTTTTGGTATCTCCCTTCTCCTATCTCTCTATCTCTCTCTCCCTTTAGTTTTCTCTCTCTCTAACGATATGATATGTATGCAGGGTTGTCTACATTGGATCACAATGCATGTCCTATTACGAGCCATCATTGGTGATAGAGAGGCCCAATGCCTTGTGCAAGGTAATCTATCCAAAAAACCATTGTTTCTTACCCCAAGGTCATAGCAAGCACAAGGCTCCAACAAATGGGAAGACACCTCTAAAGCTCACGATGACAAATTGGGCAACCATTTGGGAAGAGCACTACAACAACAATCCGGCTTCGTGTCCTCTGGCAAAAGGTATTTCAAGATATTCCATAATTTTAAGGCTTCCATATTGGAAGGACTTAAAAATACAACACCTCTTGGATCCCATGCACATATTCAAGAATGTATCCCAAACATTGTGGGACCACATTATTGGCAAGAAAGAATCATTGGGTGCGAGGGAGAATTTGAGGGTCTTGAAATTTCTCCCCGCCTTTGCTACTCCACGCCGTTCCCCCAATGGGAAGATTGTGCTTCCTAAATCACCATGGATGCTAGCCAAAGAAGAATTATACAAAGTAAAGGGTACCATTGCTTCTATTCGCACACCAATAGGATACATGAGGTTGCTAAAAGGAGATTTTACAAAAGCAAAAAATGGTGGAAGCTTTAAATTGTATGGGTTGGAGTCCCATGATTGGCACAAGATGCTTCAAGTAATGTCCCTCTCCCTATTCTATCTATAGTTTGTGTGTATGACTTTCTCTGACTTTCCCTTCCCCTAATTTACATTGTAGTTCATATTGCAAGTGAGCATGTGTATATATCGGGACAAGAAAGTGAGGGAATCTATTTTCAAACTTGGAGAGCTAGTAAGGTACACCACAAGACTCCACTCAACTACACTTTTTTTATATACACAATAATCTCAACTAGCACTTAGTGTATCCTTGTGTGTTTTCTTGCAGATTTGTGAGCTCCAAAGAAATTAAAAAAGATGATATCCTTGCTGCTCAAACACTTGCAAAAGAAACTGTGTGCCATTGAGGATGCATTTCCTCAATCAGTCCTTTGTCAAATCCACCTCTTGGTTCACGTGGTGGAGGAGATCGCTATATGTGGAGTAGTGCACGCATGATGGATGTTCTTCTTACAGAGGTTATTAAAGACTCTCAAAGATTTTGTGCGGCTACGGTCTCAACAAGAGGCATGTATGGCCGAAGGGTGGATCATGCAAGAGGCATTTGTTTACATCTCAGAGTATTTGGCACAAGTTGATCCTTCAATGCCTCGCATGTGGTCAGATGAAGAAGATGCAAGGATGACTTCACACTTTCCAAGTGGAAAGAAAAAACTATTTAACATGGATATGAATCTATCCCGAGTGGTCAATAACTGTTGTACTTTCAATGCAAAGGTTATGACCAAGTGGGTGGACTTGTGGACAATGGCAAAGGCAATGCGTTTGCAAGAGAGAGAAGCATGGAAACAAGCACATGGAGGAAGGAGGGCACCCCCAGTGCCTAAACACCTTGCATGTTTCCCAGATCTCATTAGTGCGGAGTGGATTCATGAGAGAATGACCGAAGCAAAAGCGCGCGGAGAAGACATCACCAACAAAGAATGGGAGTATGCACGAGGTTGCGTACCAAAGGTAGAGTACTTATATACCTAAACCATATTGTAAATTATTTTCTTGATTTTATATTTGTATTTGATAAAATATATTTTCCTATTTTTTAGTGCCTTTCCTTTAACTCTATGTGGTCAAAGGGTCTTCACTTTCATATGCGCCACATTGACGAGCATAGAACCACCATGGATTGTGGCATTATTGGTACCTTTAACATAGATGGTGATGAAGCCAGGTACTGTGGAACTATTCATCTTTGAGTGCAAGTGATTTGAAAATGTGTCTAGACGACATGAAAATGGCCTCTACATGGTGGACTCTAGTGTGCATCACACAGGGAGGTATGACAATTTAGTTTTACCGCGCAATTGTGAGCAAGTGAGTGACTATCGTTTTTATTCTTATTTGCTTGTAACATTAATCATAGCAATGTAACTCACTTTGAGCTTCTCTTCTATAGGTCATCTATATCCCAGCAATCCACCAACCAAAACTTTGGTTCGTATTTTCTGTAACACCTCGGGGGAGAACCATTTTTTCCAATAATGAAGTGGAGACCATCTTCGACCCACTTCCACCTCCTACTTTGGATGAGGTGGAGACAGAGGAGAGGGAGGTCGATGAATCAAGTCCGGCAGCGTCAAGTCTTAGCGAGAATGATTTTCATGATGATAAAAATGATGAGATGGAGGATGACAAATTCAAAGATGATGAAGCCAACGCATCCACAAACGACAATTCCGTTTCTCTCTTTATTGATTTAGGATCCATGGGCTAAGAATTGGATGATGCTTCTTGTAGGGATCTTTCGGAAGATGATTCATAAACATTTTTCATACTTTAAGTTATGAAAATTTTTGGTCCTGTAACCCATTCGTCTCTCTCTCCCTCCTCTTCCTCTCTCTAATTTTGTGAACGTGCTCAATTATGTTAATCAATTGACAGTGATTAGTTAGATGTAACCAAGTGTAATCCTAAATAGCTAACTATTGTTTCATGTTTTCATATCTTTTTTTAAAAAAAATTGAAAATTTCATATAATATTCGTTAATTTTTATTGAGAGGAGGGAAACACCAGAATTTGAGGGGGAGGGGGGGGGATGTTTAGGCCAGAATTTGAAAGTTTAGGCGCTAAATCTTGCCACAGGAATAAACGTGGTAATAGTAGCGGCAATAATTGAGGTAAATACCGTGGTAATATTCATGGAAATATTTGTGATAATAATTTAAATACAAACTCCCCCCTCGCCCTACTCTCTCTTCCCTCTCCAGCTGAAGTTGGACCTTCTCTCTACAAAACGTGGTAAAAGACCGCGGTAAACTATAAGAGATTTTTTTAGTGTATCTTTATTTATGCATTGCGGGCATGATCACTCCAAAGCGTATACATCTTGCAGAGGGTAGGTCCAACGTTGATAACCGTACTCTAGGGTGCTATGATTTTCAATGCCAAGGGTGATAAATTCAAAAAATTTGGTAAGTACGTTAAATTTAGTTTTAATTTTGAGCTTCCTTATAACTCTTGCAGAATCTTTTACATTGCCAACTTGACAAGAAAAGATTTCTTCAGTCAAGAAATGTTTGGAAGTTCAATGACATGTGATAGCTAAGCTTCAGGAGCTATCTCTTGTAATATTGGGCAATCTCAGGATTCTCAATAAATTGCATGATTCAGCAAGGCCGTTTCTCTATGAAAGATTTGACAATGTTAATTATCTTTATCTTTGACATTTGTGTGTCAACGGGAGCACCTGTTAGCTATGAGCACTCAAGATCAGTTTTGTCTCATCTTTTTGATGGACTTTTAGGAAGCAAGGCTTCACTTAAGGGCATATTGCATAGAAGTTCCAAAGTTTGGAATATGCTATCAGCATACAAATTTGGAGAAACTGTGCAACATGCCTGTCTAATTTTTCACTAGAGGTCAGTATGAACCAACCCACGAGGACATGTAGGGTACATCTAAAAACTCAAAAATTTTCAACATATATGGCTACGAGTCAACTCCAACCGAAGGCAACTATTCTCACAGGGGTGACAAGGTTAACCAATTTGAAGTTCTTCCTATTTTTGTGGTCAACCTTTAAATAGGACATGATTTTTTGGATGTGTAAAGCAAGTGCTTTGACAGTTTTAATGAGAAGCACGGATTCCATTTGGTGCCAAGTATTATCCATTGACTTAGGATGAAGGATAATGGCACACAGATTTGGCAAATTGGCAATAGCAGGATATAAGCTCATAGTTATGTTTGGCAACAAAAAACTGTGATGTATCCATCTGATTACAAATTGTGCAAGGCACGTCTGAACCAGCTCAAACTGTTGAGACCCTCATTAAATCCAAGTATTTATTACACTATTTTCCTAATATGCATGCATAGAATGCCAGTATGGTGGACTCATTTCACTAAAGCATAGTTTACGCTTCCACTATAACGTCAGCTACTCTGTTCAGGAAAAGTTGAGGCTGTTATATTTTCTTGTGATCATTGTATATGACTACAGTGGTGGGCACTTTACATCATTGACTATATGTACAAGGTACAACCTGTACAAATGACGATTTTCATTGGTAGCAAGCAAGCATGGACTAGCTATCAACCAAACAACTAATTCATGGGACAACAAGAATAGATTAAAATAGCCTAAAAGTAGGTAATCTCTTGTTGCAAACCCAAGAAAATCCAATATGACTACTTTCTTTGGGGTGTTAGGAATTGTTCTCTTCTGTTCATGAAGCAATATGACTTTTTTGCGATTTAGTTGTGGATAAGATTCTAACTTGAGCAGTGCTATTGCTTTCTTGCACCACTGATTATGTCTCTAGGAGTGGTATTCTCAAGGGTATGCTCCGCGGGGGTCACTATGTATAAATTGTGTATATCGCGTGCATTCAATGACGATTTATAAAACTCCTTATCTGTGAATTTTTTACGAATAAAATACACCCTTTTCCTATTCAATTTGTAATTTTTTTTCCCAGATTCATTTTACGGTACCCTTCTGTGTGTGAAAATGTGAGGAAAAATGAAATTTAATAATCCCTTCTGCTGCACTCATGTGATAGTCACATAATTATTAAGTGACCCCCTTGAGGGGGTATGACCCAGCTAATACACAATCACTCCATCGTTGTTGAGGGTCACAATTTGATCTCATCACAATTGTACTTTCAAAGAAAGAATTCTATAATCTGCCAAGGATTAGTGGCCAAGCTCAACTTTCCAAGTTGATTCCAATCACTATCAAATACGATAGGCTGTGTTGGTCATCGTTGACTACTAGTTTGAGCAGTCTCCATGCAGAGTCTAACCAAGGGGTTGACATTATAGATTCTAACCAAGGGGTTTGGATTGCAAAGGAACACCCAAGATAACCACTTTATGCTCCTTGATTTTCACTAATCTTTCATTTAGTGTTCAATAGGTCACCACATACTAATTCTTTAAGGCTAGCTTTTTGGTAAAGCACCTTTCAAGTTGTATCATTTAGTTTTTCAAAATGCACATGACTGAGCAAGTGAACACTATCTTCAACCTTCAGGTACGCATGTGATTTGGTTTTATTCCATTTTTTAATATGTTTTTCTTGAACATTTTTAGGATGTGTCAGCTTGAATGCTTTCATCCATTTTGCTCTTCAGAGACATAATAAGGTCATGTAGGAGTAAAGTATTTTGGGTTGTAATGTCCGGAATACATTTGTGCATTATGCAGTTATGGACCTACATGTAGGGTTTTGTTTGGCACATGTTGTCACATGTGATACAACATGGTTTAGGAACTCATGAAGTTCAGTTTTTCCAATGTGGAGTAAGGTTTATAAGGGTCCCTCGCAATCATGTTATTGAGTGTTTACAATTACCTCCATACACAAGTACCTCTCCTACTTGATAGATGTCATTTTTTTTACATTCTTAAATGAGGCATATTCCACATGTGGTCAATATGAGTCTCTAGAATAACATCGGCTCCCATTATTTCAATTATGTGTCACCATAGAGTCCTCGGGTGTTGGCTGCATCCATTTGTTAGACCACTTTGAACACATCGTATCAAGAACAATCTCATTGGCCTGCAATATCTCTATGCGATTAATTATAGATCTACCAATCAACCTTAGAGGTCATGGCTCGGTTTGGGTGCTTGTATATCAGCTCACTAAAGTTAACCAAGATGGTTATTCCTAACATTGTTGAATTACTCAATAATTTTGCAAGAAATTGTGATCCCTCTTTACCACTCGTTCTTGAGGACTGTCTGTAAAACGGTGGGAAAAGGCACCTCATTACAGTCAGTTATCTAAAGAGGATAGGCAAATTACAAGTCCTAATCTTGTGCGAAAGGATATGCTAAGTATATACGTCAGTACCAAGCAATCCAATTGGAAAGGATATCTCTCTAGTTGGAGTTTTCTTACCATAAGGCAAAGGATGTTTGTGACTAAATTTAGTCTCCTCATGTTCAAGTCAACTTCTCAACCTTGAACATCACTTATGGTGGGGTTATCTACAAATGAAGAATAATAACAATTCTAGGACTTATTCTTTGTTGATGAGTTATGTCAACCAATTACTTCCATGAAAAGTGAAAAGAGGTATTCTTTTAAACATCTCTTAGTTGTGGTAACTCCTTTAAATATCTCTAGTGAATTCTAAATAAAGTCTACACAAAATGTTGGATACATGTCGGTTACACAAAACGGTTGCAAAGGGACAAAAATGTGGAAAATCAAGATGTTTTCCTTGATTTCATTAAACCTCCTACTGAACCATGTTCTGGTCACATGGATCGCTGGTTCCATGAAGGATGCCACTCCACAAAACATTAGTGTTCTTATGAAGATATCACCACTTTTGTTTTTTAGTATGAAAAATATTCTCCAAGGGGGGAGTAATATCATGCCTAGGGTAAGACTTGGCAGGCCAAGGGCGAGGACAGACATGCGATCAAGGGGTGCTATATTTTAGCAGGCTATAAATCTATATATAGTGATTTTGGGTGGAGAGTTGCATGATGCAGTCCCCTCTGTTCTTATGGAGGTTTTTTTGTGATGGAAACTTCGGTTGATAAACTTTCTGCTTCGATTTCCATTGCATTGTTGATAGTTTGGCTTTTGATGTAGAGGCTATGTAGGAAGTTTGTTGGACTCTCATTGAAGGTAAAATTGACTTGCAAGATTGATATGCTTCAGTGTTTTATATAGCTTTACCTTTCTACGAGAAAATTGGTTGTTTCTTTTTTGCATGGACTTGAGATGCATCTAGGACTACGGTTGTTGGTGTTGTTGGAGCTTTTCGTTGTTGTCAAAGGAACATATTTCCAGCTTTTTGTCCGGAACATACTCTCTTTGATGTGATGGGAGTCGATTATGTAGAAGGTGTCCTTGAACTCCCCAATACTTAACTTGATTACGGCTTCTGCCACACCAAAGCTAGGAATTGGCATTTGGGACTTGTGTACATTGTTTCTCTAGCTCTTTGATTGGTGGATATCCCATCATTATCCACGTTCTATGAGACATTAGATTGCTTGTCGCATAAGAATCGATCACAGCTGAACATGTAATTTTGAATCTTGTTTCTCCACATATATTGATCATTGTAGGAGACAATCGATCTTTTGTCTTGTTCTTGTCCTTCTCTTGATCTTGAGTTAGTTGAATATTTGTTGATGTCAAACTTGGAAATAGTTCTTCTTCCTTTGCTTTCAATTGTGCTTTTTTGGAGTTGGTTTCTTTGAAACAACGTTTGTCAATTCTTCAAGTATGTCAGTCATGACATATTCTCGTGGTGTCTTTTCTTTCTTCATTTTGCTCTTGCATTGTGATTCATGACAGACTGTTTGCCTCACCTTTTCTACTTTCACCCTCACAATGTTCATTAGCTTCTTTTAACACCCTTATCATAAAATTGAGAGATGTCATAGCCATTCTTATCACAAAACTTTGTAGGCGTTATTTCATTTACGCATACATCTAAAGTAGCCAATATCTGGTCCCATCCAAAAGGTTCAAACAAATATTCTAGAAATGGTTCTCAAATGTAGTCCTTATCCTCCACTAATCTATCTAGAATTCAATATTTCTTATCCAGGCTTCTGTCTTCAGACACTCTGCACATCCAAATATGCGCTTTGTCGTGCAATCATGAAGATATTTCTTTTTCGTGGATGATAATTAAGTCAAAGTTTTTCATAGCAGTGGAAAAAACGTCTCTGTATCTCTGGTTTTTGTTGTTGATCCTCATTGTAGCATCCTTGTGTCGCAAGTAGATATGATCATAGCCCCAATCTTGCACCATGTTAAGTTGATGCATGAATGGTCATCCCAAAATGATATCAAAGTTGTTGCTTTTAGCAAATTCCACTATGGCAAAAGTATGTTCATATTCAATTTCACAAGAGGATACTATGATTTGTTTCAGCATACCCAAAGATCTTTCTACAAATCCGTATGCAAGTTGCAATTTCATTTGCGTTTTTCTAAGAGCTGGTCTCCCCCATTTTTCCCAAACTTTTTTGGTGGCAATAGCCACTCCAACCCCCCTATCAAGTATAGCAATGGTTTTTATGCCTTTGTGCTCCATGCGTAAGGTGGTGTTTCCTTCTTCATCTTCATAGTAGTCGCTCACTTATTTACAAGCACACGTTTCAGTTTTAATTTCTCTGGTGGAATTTTACCCATGTTGTCATATATAGGGATGCCTTGAGGAATTTTCACTCCCATTCTTTCCAAGTTTTGGCCCATCTGGCTCCATAAATGTGGTTAAATTTTCAGCATCTTGAGATAGTAATCTTGCATTGTATAGGAGAAGACATCAATTCATGCAACCTTTTAGTATCCATCACCATTTTTTGGTATGGCTTTTCACTAAAAAGATACCACTCTAATCTCATATTTTGTTTCATGTTCTCCTATGAAGGAAGGGAAAGTCTGTAAAGAGTGTGGTTTGCTCTCTTTAAATGCTATAGACCCAACGTCTCCATATAGAGATCGTATATCTCCAAACTAGCGCTCATGATCCATATTAATCTCAGTGATAAGTGCAGACTGTAAAGTAGTGTTACCATCTTTGTGATTTTTGATTGTTTACCACAAGGATTGTGGCCACGGCTCTTCCACTTTTGGAATAGGTTGTAACTCTTGAGACATGGCATCATCAGTTGTGTTATCTACTACCCTTGTATTCAATGATGTTTCATTTTCAGGTTTCATTATTCACTTGTTTTATTTTTCTAGTGCACACTTTCATCTTCCTTTTGAGGTATTGGCACTTCTTGTCTGGGAATGTTTAATGTTTTTGGCTGCATTAAAGCTCGAGTGGTATCTATAAACCGTTTGCACATTTTCAGTCTCTTTGTTTCAAATTCAGGATGTGAATACCCCATCCCTCTCTGTTTTAATGTCTCATTGGGTTTTAGTCTAGCCTCATAAGATTACAATAGGAACATCTAAATGCTCATCAACTTTATCTACTAAGACCGAACCTCCCGATGATGTTTTGGATGATTTTTTCTATTTTGAAGCTATTCCCCAAAGTGTTGGATTTAGATCACTTTTTGCCAATCAAAGTGAAATTTTGTGTTTGTTTTACAGTTGCTGGCTAGTTTTTGAAACTTTTGACTAATTTCTTTTAACTTTTTGCTAATGTAACTTTCAAAAAAGGTGATCTAAATGGTCTCAGCTATCTACTGCTCAAATCTCAACCCAAAATCCCAAGAGGTTTATAGATCGCGATCCATGTTTGAAAGCATTTTGACATGAAATGTCGTCAATTGGTTGCCTATACCCTATAGATGTCAAATCCCAACCTTTTTTCTTAATTTGGATCACAAAATCTCAAGATTTGCCCAGTTTTCTGTCTGAAATCCTTGTTTCTGTTATTTTTGCCTTATCAGCTAAGTTTGATATGATTTTTGAATTTTTCTTGCAAACTAACTTTATCAAAACAATGTACTATTAATACACAGTGTCACTTATATCTTTTCTACAAAAATGGTCTCTGAGGTACATGGATTGCGATCCATATTCCTCTACAAAATTTGCTTAAACTTTTCATCTTGCTTCTAATGAGTTTGCTAATGTCCTTGGACACCAACTTTTTAAGTTTGGATCAATTTTCGGCTCTCTCTTATCACATTATTAAAATTTCAGAGTTATGGTCAGTTTGATCAATATATGGTTTTCATTCCTTTTTTCTCTGATTTTTTAGTCCAATTTGATGGTGGTAGTTGCTACTTAACCTACTCCTAAGTACTAAAATGAATCTAAGAACAAAAACAAACAAAACGGTACAAAATAAAATCGTATCGAAAAATGGTACAATATTTTAAAAGTAACGAGAAAATCGAAAAATGAAATTCTTTTGGCTATCTCACTTACAAATCTCTTTACCTATCCAGCATAGATGTAGCAAGTCCCTGACTTTTAGATTCTATCAAGCATTAAGCCCCGTATCTAGTTGCTTCAGTGTTGCTGTGAATAGAATGAAACGACAAATCTTTGGAAAAGAATACACTAAATATGCACTAGATCACTCACCATCTAAGGATCATTTTGCGGCAATGACACCAATGTTAGCGGGTCGTTGTGATGGACATCCGTAACATAGTTGTTTGACACTAATATAATATGTCAATATTCAAGAAAGCTACTCAGATGGGGTACGGGAGAGTCTTTGAGGTTGTCAGTCCTCAAGAAATGAACTTAACAAGTAAACACATAAACTCAACACGCAAATCACCACTCGATGATTGAAAAATATGCATATGCCCTTTCTTACCACTCTAAGTCATACGTCATTTCGTCGACTAAACGGACTCGAATCGTCACGAAACTTTAAGGGAAGCTATATTAGGATTAAAAAGACATGTCTACTAAGTCTCGTCGCATTCTGACAAGGTACATAGATTGCGATCCATCATGGTCCAAGTCATGAAAAATTGCAACATAGCACTCCAGATTGGTCGCCCTAAGGTCTAATGACACTCTCCTATAGTCAAAATCTCAAAAAAAACAACGATTTAAACACTCAAATCTGAAGATTAAGCTCGTAGACACTGTTAGAATGTAAACGACAAAAAAAATGAGTGCCTTTGTAGCCTTGCACGAGTCACACCGTCGGAAGGAAGAACTATTGCACGGTCGAAAACACTTGTGATAAACACCTATAGAGATTTATGAAAAACCCTTCAAGCATGGAACACATGGAAATTAGGAGAAACCAAGGACATCATGACAATGCTCGTCTCGTGGAAATGTCTGTAGGATATCCATAGGCAAAAAACAGATGAGAAATAAACAAGTTATGACTGCTCGAACATGGAGGTGTCTTTTTTCTTGCTCAAAAATGAGCTCTCTAGAGTTGTGCAGGTGTTACAGCTATTAAAATGGGGGCTCCCTTATCTTTTATTCCCCACAAATCTTCCCTCTCTTCTCAGCCAACAAGGCTTCATTTGTACACACCTTTTAATTGGTTTAATTTTGGCCTTTTTTGGGCAAAAAATGAGTTGTCGGTGACCCTTTGACCAAGGAATGGGGTGGGGACAAGTGACCGGGGACCAAAAAAATGTGTGAGATGCCTATCCAGCTGAGTGTGAACTCCCAAAATGCATCCCCTCTTCCCCATGAGCCCACGAGCCCCTCCATGGCAAGCCGTGAGAGCCTCTCACCAAGTGATACACCCATAATGGGCTCCCCCTTTAGGCTATATATACCTCCCACCTTCCACTTTTTCCTTCCCATGTTGCATTATCTCCCCGCCACATGCCAACCTCCTCCTCAATCCTCCCAAACCCCTTGTGCCCACAAATTTTCAAATTTCCCCAAAGCAGGAGGGCTCCTCGAACAAACTTTCCCCAAGCATAACTTGTTGCTACGGTCACCGAATGACTCACCATAACACACAGCTCGAAGCCCATCATGTCGGCTACATTTAGAATTCTTAAACCTCATCATTTCTAATTCCAATTGTCAAGTTGGCCGAGTTGCCCTTGTCGCATGCACCCGCAATCACCTTCCAAGTTGAGACCGCCCACTTTGGATACCCATAACTCATGATGTATAAGTCCGATTCACAAACTATAAAGCACGGCTGAAAATAGATATGTTGAATACAAGTTAGAGTTGAGAAGCTGCTTGAGAGTGCGTATAACAAAGCATATGTACAACAGAGCTATTTTTCTTCAAAAGATAAACCTCTCACACAAATCATTATCATGTATACCTAGGGCTTTCTAAGTAGCATGTGGCCGGCTCACATGGACCTATACATATATCATAACAAAATTACAACTCAAGGAATAAACTTGCTACTCTGGAATCAGAATTTACACACACTGTAGCTACATTAGCTCGAAAAAATAACAATACAAATGCATTAAAATGTGATGTCCGACTAGGTAGACGCCTGTTTAGTGAATCCGTCTAACATAGAGAGAGAGAGAGAGAGAGAGAGAGAGAGAGAGAGAGAGAGAGAGAGGCGAAGAACATGGTTTTGTAACTGGGTGCAATATGGGTGATGTAATGTATGAAGTATGACCCAACGGATTCCTTCGAAGCCGGAATACATTGGTGGATGTTTGTGTGTATGTGTCTGTGAAAGAGAGAGAGAGAGAGAGAGAGAGAGAGAGAGAGAGAGAGAGTTTTGTAGTTGGGACTGAAATATGGATGGTGTAATGTATGAAGCGCGGTCTATCAGATTAGTCCAAAGCGGGAATGTGTGTGTGTGTGTGTGTGTGTGTGTGTGTGTGTGTGTGTGTGTGTGAGACACACACACACACACACACAGATGTTGTTCTGTCAATTTTAAAAACTGTGAGCACTCACTCCAAATATTGGAAATTAAAGAAAAGGTTTTGAGCAACCACCACCGCAAAAACCTTACTCTCACTTTCCAATAGTTAGAATACACCTTTCCTTTTTCCCCCAATAGTGGTTGCTCAAAATCTTACTCACTTTCCAATAGTTGAAAAGTACCTCTTCTTTTTTCCCTAATAGTTGGAAAGTACTCTCATCACCACAATTTTGGAGCATCGAGAATCACTCATCAATCACACCTTCGAGGACAATAATAAAATGTCTCTCTCTCTCTCTCTCTCTCTCTCTCTCTCTCTCTCACACACACACACACACACACACACACACATCTATTCCACACATTCACCCAATATTTTAAAAGAATCACAATTAATGTATTTTTAAGCGATCAAAATTACAACATCTCGATTAGATCTATGCGTACGTATATATATGTTCACACACACACACACATATTTATTTATTTATTTATTTATTTATATATGGTGGGATCTAAGAGGGCCTCTTTATTTGCCATGAGATTATGATACATAGGTGCATGCCATGTGTGGTGTGTAAGAGAGGTCTAATAAAGGATCCAATTTTCTCCCTAGAAGGGTGGAGGATAATTTTATGATTTTTGACCTTCCATGACTCCTATACGATCTTCAAGTTGAGAGGAGATTATAGATCTGCAATCTATGCATCAAGCTCTATTCATAGATACGCTACATGATATGATTTTGTTTGTTGGATTTTAAATTCCATTTTGGGTGAAAAAATAGAATTCAAATAAACTATTTATTTTGGTTGTTTACATTCAAAGTTGTCCTTTTATTGTTTCTTAATACTAAAGATTTAACTCACTTAAAGAGCAAAATAAAGAGACCCTCCTAGAGCCCATTCTCTTTCTAATGTATATACATATACACATGCACACATTTAAAGAAATAGCCATGTTTTTTTATCCCTTCGAGTTAACATTAGCGTTTATTATTTCAGATTGTCCCTGCCAACTGTACTTTTGCTCTAGCCATTGAGCCATTGTCACCTAGTCATTACTTGTCAATAAGTTTATCTCCAACTCTGAAGCCATCGCCTTATTAACTCGGCATTTGCCGCATCTGAGTGAAAGATATGCGCTTAGCTTCAATGACAGGGTGAGGCTATGGTCAAGTCAAGCTTAGTTATCAGTTATTTGAACAAATAACTAAGCCTCATTCTTGGTTACACGCAAAAAAGAGCATTAAATGAATAACTATGCCTACCCTTAGTAACTATGACAATTTTGGTATAGTTGTGAAATTGGGAGGATAAATGAATAACTAAGCCTCACATGACCATGCAAGAGACTTAGTTATTCATTCAATGCTCTGGCTGGGCATAGTTGGAATAGCTATCTATAACTTATAACTAAGCCTCACGTGACCATAGCCTTATGATATTCACTAACCTAGATAAGCAGGCAAAAGATGGGCTCAGATTCTTGCAACGGCAAGTAGCTAACCTTCTAGCTACAGCAAAAGGGCACCACAACACCCTAACCAAGTTTTCCTCAAGTGGAGTAGACCTCCAACTATCTCAAAAAGATGTGTGGCCTACATCTCATCGCTTTCACACATCCAATGCTTATTGTCCCTTTGACTAATAGTGTTTCAGAGCAGGTTATGCACTATTAGTGACACTGCCTTGTCAGAATTACTTTCCAAAGTTTCTAAGGTGTTTCCTTCCTTGCCTCCTGGCCAGGGGGAGATTGAAGAATGGGCTGCTGACTATAGTCTATGGAACCTCTCGAATAAAGCCATAACTGCCCCTATCTCCATTGAGACATGGGTTTCCTTGACAGCAAGGACTAGTGAAGAATGCCAGGTGCAAATTTTTAAAGGCACTCAATTTTTGGACAAGGGGGCCTCCTTTCAATATGAACTTCCTGGACAATTGTAGATGTTCGGCGAAGGTGGCATTTATGCCAGAACAAAGGGCACGATGGCTTTCACTAAACAAAACAATGACTTCTACACCGAGTCCATTTGGAATATTTCCCGACCCTAAATTAAATGTGGGTGCAAGTTACATGACGTGAAGGCCAACTGCAAATCAAATATATTATGGTTTGATCATTCTATTTTATTCACAACGCATATCCTAACTCAGTCAAACATTGACCATCAAGCACTAAAGAAATCCCCTGGCATGCACTAAAGAAAACATCCTAAAGATTCTTGATCCGTCTTGTTATTGACATACCCTGCAATAATGCATTCCAATGGAGCCCAATCATAGACAGAAGTTCAATAAAAAGCATTTTGTGCCTTGAAAAACTGGAATACATATTGACCAAAATTTAACAAATCACATCTTTTGTAAGAGCCATCAAATAAAAATGTGATCCTAAATCTATTTGCACATAGCATATTGCCTGAAGCCACATGCTTTTCATGTGATAGCAAAGGTTCCGGCATCTAGATGCCGATGCCAACATCTTGTCTCGTGCCACATGCCTTTAATGTAATAGCATAGGGTATGGCATTCTGAGAGAAACCGTCACTTTGCATGACCTTCCTTGGATAGCCCTTCCTGGACATATCCTCCTCTAACTGCAGGCCAACAGAAAACATACCGTGATTGTGCATTCCGAACCCCAATTGCTCCACCTACTTGAAAACAGCCTCATACTTCTTTACCAGCTAGAGTTCCCAACACTTTCTGTGGTAAATATCCTGCTATCAATGCATTCCAAAAGAGTTTATCCAAAGCTTCTACACTAGCAAGAGTACACCACATCTGGCATATTTTTTTATCAAAGCTCTACAAGGCAGGTCTTTTCTCAATAAAGAGCCCACCCTCTTGCAAAATAAACATTTCGTGAAGCGTTTTTCTAATTTTGTAGAATTTGTCAATTCGTATTTGCTACTGACTAAGTAGTAGTATACTTACTTGGGATTGTCGATGCGTGACTTGTCGAGACACATGGGATCACCATTCTGCTTCTTGACCATTCCTCTATTAGACATATTCCAATGTCTGGATACCCACTCCAACAAAGCTTTTTGTGCTTTCAAAAGCACCCCACATTCGCCACGCACGTTGACCAAAGCTTTGCAAAGCACACCATTTTGCAACATCCATCAGCTGAAAATCTCATCATGAATTCGTTTTTCAAACTCAACGTTTTGCATAACTTCATATGCATAACGAATGTTTCTATCAAGATACCAGCTTAGGTGATGGCATCTTGATAAAGACATTCGTTTTGCATGTGATGAAAACAACCCTTTTGCAACATATCCTGCGATCAGTGCATTTCATCCGAACCCATCGCGGTTAATTGTTCATCCAGAACTTCTGTACTTTGAATATTACACATACATGTTTGCCCAAAGCTCTGGAAAGTGCAGGTTCTTGCAGCGGCCATCATACCATCTTCACCTCTTTGCCCATGTCAAAGGCTTGCCTAATGCCGCAGGCATCCGCAGAGAGACCCCCTCAACCTCAATTTTCATGCCATGAAGAAACCCCACATCTGACATAAAGCCCCTTAAATGAATTCCGCAGGCCTGCGAATGCTAGCAGCGTTGATAGAATCTTGAGAGAAGTCCCACGTTACATACTCCTGCAATCAAAACATTTCCAGGGTCATCGCGTATAGTAATAGAACCATGTGACCAAATCCAAGCCTGGACTATATGTACGCCTTAACTTTGAATTATTTCCGCTATATAACGAGAGAGAGAGAGAGAGAGAGAGAGAGAGAAGAACAAGAGAGTTTTAACGTCGTAGGAAACTACCCCAAGAGACCTTAAAGATCTAGCCGACGAGGAGAGTTGAACTCGAGACCTGTTATTCAAGAGGGAAATGGCATAACCAATCTACCACACTTGAGAGAGAGAGAGAGAGAGAGAGAAAAGAAGAAGAAGAGGATTTTAATGTCATAGGAAACTATCCCAAGAGACCTCAAAGATCTGTCCGACGAGAGTTGAACTCAAGACCTATTATTGAAGAGGGAAATTGCATAACCAATCTACCACACTTGGGTGATAGAAAAGTTAAACCGTTTTCCTCCATTTATTAACACACTCACACATCCACACACACACACCCGAGAAGAAGAGGAAGAAGAAGAGAATTTTAACGTAGTAGGAAACTATCCCAAGAGACCTCAAAGATCTATCCAACGAGAGTTGAACTCGAGACCTACTATTCATGGCATAACCAATCTACCACACTTGTGAGAGAGAGAGAGAGAGAGAGAGAGATTATGCACATTTACATTCAATAGGGCAAAATATTCCGGAATCATAGAATAAATTTTTCCAAGCAAACAGAACCATCGAGCAAATTTTTCCAATCAATCATAGAACGGAGCGAATCCCATTGAGGTGCATATTTAAAACAAACCATGGATCACAAAGCTCGGGATCTTACATTTAAAATATCAATCACTCTTCTTGAAAGCATTGACCCATGGACTACGTGATCTAATCTCACGTCCTCCCACATGCTTAAGTTACATGGGGTCTTAAATGATCCCAAGCGGTGGGATCAATGGAGCGGGTTGAAGGGGGGTTGACAGACGGCACTCAAAAAATCTCAAGGTTGACGGACGGCAATCAAAAAGTCGATCCTGATCGCACCGATATGGGATTTGAACCCAAGCGAGAGGCTCGTGCCCTATCTACACGTACACATGCATTTGGTTGTCTTGATGGGGAAAACAAAACATGTAAACTAAACAAAAACTTTGGGGGGTGGTGTACTCGTGCAAGCTCAGAGATAAAAACCGATTCCTTGGAGAATGTAAGTAGATTCTTCTCTCTCTCTCTCTCTCTCTCTCTCTCTCTCACAATGAATGAATTTTTATGGGGGTGGCACAACCATTGACAACGGGAGGATTGTTGAAGACACCATCGTGCTTGGCTAAAAAGCTCATCCAAGGTCTTGGAGGGAAGGTGAAGATTGTTTTTTTTTTGTTGGCAAAAACTACCTGGTTTATAGAGGTTGGAGAAGAGGTAGAGGACATGTAGACAAGTTTCATGGTAGGTTGCCATGAGCTTAACATATACACTATGCTTAATTATTTTGGTTATATTATATTAGGGTATACTGGATTGGATTCCATTCATTACCATAAACGTCCACATTTAAGAGTTTGAATCAACTAATGCCTACAAGTGTTAAAAAAAAGGAAAAAAAGTAGATATAATTACTTTCCAGGAGTTTTCAAAAAGGAATTCTAAAAATTTGAGCAATTTTCTCAGATTTGGTGCATGTAATTTGAGTCGACTCGCCTACTCGAAATCTAGAGGGACTTTCGAACTTTAATGAATGCAAAATACAATAAAGGTGTCCCCAAAGAGTTGGTCTAACGGTAAGGCTTTGGCCTCTCAACCTACGGGTTGTGGGTTCAAAGCCCCTGTTGGGTCACACTCTAGAGAGACACCTTGTGCTCACCTGGTGTTCACGTTGCTAGGGCTCTTGCCCTTGGGACACTCGAGTGCATCCTCCTCCTGGGGTGGGTCACCCGAAGAGGAGGTTCCTAGCTGGTTGCTACGAGTTCTCTCCGTCATTCCCAGCATGTGGTGCATCAATTAGGTGTCCATGGTGATGCCTACACGTTGCTCTTGCCTGATGGTACGCGGCCCTTGCCCGACCATGTAACATGGCTAATATTTGGAAGGGATAAGCACCTCCCCCTATGGGCCCTATGGTGTGTCGAAAAAAAAAATATACAATAAAGGTTGATTTTTTGTGAGCACTTGTTGGAATGGTTGTTTCCTGGATATTCACGTTGATTTACGACATGGGCAAGCACTATTATAGCATAGCAGACAAAAGACAATATCCGGTATTTTGAAGGCGTGCAACTTGCTTGTATTAATAGTGAGAATGGTTATGGATCTTTGATGCAAGAAAAGTTGTTTGAGGACCCTTTTGAGGATCATATTCTACTTAAGAGTGACACATGCAATCCTTCTTTCTCTAGGTGCAAGGTGCTCTAGAGAAGCTTTCTTCTCAAAATGTTCTATACAAAAATGCTTAAAAAATGCATTGCATTGAGGTGTTCGGCTAGTTTACATACATGCAACAAGAGAGCATCTTTCCAAATGAAATGATGTCAACTTCATGTTGAAAATCTCTATCGTGCTGTTCTTCACAAGGAAATCAAATTTATAATGACATTTAAAGCCGAGGATTATTAGAGCATAATTGTTGTATTGGGTGGTGCTCTTGCACCCATATATAATAACCATGGTGCTCTTGATTATTTCAAATACCTATGCAAAAATTTCAGATTTGAATATGATTAGAACCTTAGAACGATTCAACACATACATTAAATCACAATTGAAACATAAAATCTCCTCAAAAGAATGATCTTGAAAACTACATGTAATATGTGCTTTCTATCATGTTTATAGGTAGAGAAACACACAGTTACGTGGAGAGATAAGGAAGAAAGTACTAGAGAGATCATCTCTAGATAGAAATGGAAATAAGCGTGCTAGTACTGGTGAAAAACTATAACATGCACAACTTGTGAGTATTGTCCCCTTTGAGTCGATTCAAGAGAGTAGCTATATGCATAGAATCTCTTACCACACATAAGTATAAGATAAGGGAGGCTATGGAGATGAGGTGAACATAGAGAAGGTCACAAGACATATATCGAGTAATAGAGGCATCTTTCGTAAAGCCTTTGTAGCAAGGAAAGGAGTCCTAATTGACGCGACTCAATTCAGAACATATATTTATTGGCCAAAATAGACTTCTTGGGTGAGACTAGCCTAATCTTCAAAATCTTGTGTTTTTCCATAGCCACTACTTGTTTCCCCTGTGACAATTCTTAAAACATATGATTTACACTTTTCAACTATCCCTGTTAGAGGTTCCGTCTCCTTATGGTTTTTATGTCTTATCAAGAGAATTTCTGAAAAAATTAAAGTCAACATAAAATTTCAAAAAACTTTGCAATCATGATTTTAGGTTAAAAGTACTTCTCTTTTTTCTTTTGTCTCACAATCTATTTAACGTTTTTTTTTTTCAACTTAAAAATATGACTATCCTTTAGAAACATTTAGCACTGCTTAAACGTACATTGTATTTGATCGTAAAAGTAAAAAGATGGATTTGAAAAAGAATATCCCATCATTATCCACCTTCTATGAGACATTAGATTTTTTTAAGTCACTTATAATAAAAGTGGGAAAGCCCACAAAACTCATAAGTGAGTTTTCTCCAATCGTGCGAGCTCTCTCTCTCTCTCTGCTATTTTTCGATCCCTAGCACTACCCCCTCGTGCACTCACGCCTGGCTACATCCGGCCCAATCATGCACTCCTTCACCTCGTGCATCTCCCGATAGCCTCTCCTTCGTGCTTTCAACATAAGGGAAGTTTAAAACAAAAAAGTCTATAGGTGGGGGTTCTAAAAATAATGCTTGAACGCACGTAATATATAGAATTTACATATAATGACCCCCTTGAGATACATTTCTTGCTCTTCATTATTAGAGTCTAAGAAATAACTTCTTGCACATGTAGTACATCGCATTAAGAGCATGATACAATTGTTCATTGTGTATTTGTATCAATCTCTCTATGTGGATGTTTGTTGGTGCTATCGCTCCTGTTAAGCTTTTCTTCGTTGTGACTCAAAGGACCGTGGTGCGGGAGCATGTGTCCTGCGTGCGTGGTGTACATTGAAGGAGATAGCACACAGAGATGGGTGGAGTCAGCCTCACAATGAGAGGACCCCTTATTCATATATATGTATAATGAATAAGGTATGAGTAAGTGGGTGACTGAACACTGTGCCCGATCCGAGGTGAGGCATACCGCCTTTACCCTTGTAACCTCCCACTTAAAGGTGAGTGTTCTAATAAGTGGAGAGACCCTCTCAACCTACGCCAACTAGCTCTCTCGAAAGACATGCATGCCTGGGTAAAAACTCTAGCAATATGCGAAACCCTATATCCGCTAGAGTGTGCAGGCACATCCTGCATGTATCCTGTAATGACCTACATAGCTCTATGATGCATCATGCTAGTGTTGATCATTACACGATTGACAATGCCAACTACAAATGCTCCCACTGCAACTGCTAATCTCAGGTCTCAACACTAGAAGATCGTACGTAAGACAAGGCCGATAATAACTACGTGATACCTGTCAACCATCCTTATTTTGATGTCCAAGAAGCTCCTAGTAAAACAAGGAAATGGGTAGGAGAATGTCAAAAGCTCAAGATATGTCCATTGTGATGTGAAAAAATATTTAAGAAATTTCTCATAAGATTACGTGATCAAATCGAGTTCAAAATGACCTCCAAACCTCGATTCCCGTACCTCGAGAGTAAAACGAAAATGGCACATGAATACCAGTTAAAAGGGAGATGTGGATTAGCTTGAACATAGATTGAGAACCCCTAATTATCCATGCATACACATCTCTTAATGCGGAGTGGTGGATACTTCTCAAAAGTGAGTCAAGAAGTAAAGAAATGGTCTAGAAGTGAATGACTACCAAAAGAGACTTAGTAACACTATTTTTCAAATATCTCACGATAGAGAGCCGATCTTTAAAAAGAACCCGTTGTTTAGACCAAAAACAATGAGATCTACAACTTTAATGTTGAACACTTTTTCACTAGAGGAGTGATGAGGGTGAAAATAGAAAATATTGATGCACATGAGGTTAATCACAGCCTGTAGAGTAAGGCTTTTTAATTTCCAAAAGGCTCACTCTTCTTCTTTCTCTCTGTCTGCCACAAAGATCTTCCAACTACTACACATTTCAAGAGAAGATCATAGAAATAGAGCTTTTAATTTTCCATTTTGTGAAGTTATAAAAGTCTTCACAGAGCACAGTAATTACCCAAGAGTTTGGTAAATTAATGTTTTATTTTTTTTGCATATACAATTGTAATTATCAATTCATAATGAAAAGTCCTTTTGAAGGGGGAGGGGCGGGGGGGCTCTCATGAAATTTGATCATCAATGTTGTGTCCATGTTAATTTTCACTCGTTATTCATTAATAAATTGATTAATTAAGCAACAAGTTCTTTTTAATAATCAATCGCGAGTTCAATTTTATTACATTCGTATCAAAGAATAACGAAAAAAAAATCTTTTTGAAGGAAGGACGGTCCAAGGGTAATGATGTGTGTAGGTGTTATGTGAATTCTCCTATTTACAAGAGAAAATTCACGGATGTCTGATATTCAAGAAATTGACACAAATTTGTTACGCATGAATTTTAATGATGATGATGTTTTTGCACGAATGAATGTAATTAGATATTTCACAAGGTAATTGCAAGAAGCGCAAAGAAATCCTTGTTTACGAGCACACGCCCAAGCACAGTTACAAGCTAATAACTTAATTTCTTTGCAGAACAAGTATCAGCAATGGAAACTACTCCAAAGGAAGCAAATCCTAATTCAAAGACTAACCAATCTCTCTTGAGAGTCTTCTCATTAGAAGAGGGGACAAAGTGCATCACCTCATGGACGTAGTCCTCTTGCCCGCAATAGAGTTGCTGATGCATCGAAGAGGAGAAGATCAGCTATTCTAAATGACACTCTCCTATCCGGAGGCGAAGGACTAATCATGTAACCCACTATACGCAGAGTGCTAGAGAGAACAAAAATCCCTCTGATGATGAGGTAGCTCCATGAGGAAGACATATTAAACACTCTCTAGAGCATTAAACCAAGATTAAATGGGCTAACCTAGTTCTAGATCTTCCTCTTCTCAATCATTTAAGATAACCTAGAAGACAAAGATGGAGGACACCATCTTCTTTTCTCCCTCTTCTCATTCATCGAAGAAATCTTCCTCCAAATGAAACCGTCATGTCTCTGAAGGTAAGAGAAGAAAGGACACCGCCCTTCTCACCTTGCATGGAAGAGAGCCTGTCGTATGCAAAGACTTAAAGAAGGCGGTCATAACATCACTTCATTTTATTATGATGGAAGCTATGGTAATATTGATAAAGAATTGAATTTTATTGAACAATTTGATGCTGGAGAGGATTTCACAGAGAGGTCCAAGCTACGCCATGTAGCTATGTACCTACAAAGGACCGATAGGCAATGGTAGGCTAGCCTCAAAGCTCAAGGAGAAGCACCAAAGACTTGAAACCATGGTTGATCTCGTACGTCGTACGGCACAATTCGTACTTTTCGTTTTGTTTCGTTCTCTCGTCCATTCCGTTCGACATTCGTTCGATGGTTTTTTTGACATTCGTTCGCACTTTTGACCGTTGACTGCGCAAAACGTTTTCGCCTTTTTTAACTCCCGATTCGGCTGTTTTTGGGCCCACCAAGCCTTGCATGCTTGAGCATTGGATACCCCTCCCACTTAGTCCATAGTGGCCTCTATCCTTGGGCATTTGAAATTTGATGCCTTCTCTATTCTCACAAGGCACGTGAATGAGCCTTGACTCGACTCTAGTCTCTTGACTATCGAGTCTCATGGCTCTCTCTCCCTCTCTTGCCCCCTCCCCCCCAACATGTGCCATGGCCCATGGGGCATGAATGATGATAGGCTATAGCTATTACTAATTAGCATCCAATGCTCATTGCTCTCTCCCCCTCTCTTGCAAGTTGCCCCCCCTCCCTCTAGCATGGTAGCAATGAGCATACAATGCTCTCCCTCCCTCTCGCTCTCTCTCTCCCTCTCTTGCCCTCTCCCTCTAGCATGGATGATGGTAGCAATGCATTGATGCAATGAGCATCCAGTGCTCTCTCCCCCCCCTCTCAAATCTATATAATGCTCCTTCATTCCCTCTTCTTCATCATCAACTCAAGCCTCAAGGCTCAAGCTCTCAATGGCATCATCACTCTATTCTCCCGAGTCCCTCCATCCCTCCTCAAGTCTCATTGCTCAACCCTCAAGCCTCATCTTCATCAAGTGACATTGGACAAGGCTCAAGCTCTTGAGTCTCAAGTCTCCCTCCATCCTTCCTCTCTCTCTCTCTCTCTCTCTCTCTCTCTCTCTCTCTCGTCTCTCTTGAATCTCTCCATCACTTCTCAAAGTGCCAAGGCTCATCTTCATCAAGCTCTCTATCTCAAAGCACTTTGAGCAAGTATAATGCCGCCCTCTCTACATGAAGCCTTCGACAAGCATTGCCGCTACTTTGAAAGGGTGAAGATCAAGCAAAACGTTTGCAAATGGTAAGGACTGCAATTTTCAAAGCTTCTCCCCAAAATCCATGAGAGAGATTAGCTGTGGACAGCATGCATCTCACCCTCTCACAAAGTGTCCTATTGAATCTTTCAGCCACACCATTAGAAGAGGGGCTGTATGGCACAGTAAGCTCCCTCTTAATGCCCAAATTTTCACATAATTTGTTAAATTCAGCACTTGTTAACTCCCCCCCATTGTTCGTACGCAAGCATTTTAGCTTTCTACCTGTTTGGGTGGTCACAAATGCATGAAATTCTTTTAACGCAGCAAAGGCTTCATCCTTACATTTAAGCATATAAACCCAAATTTTCCTAGAATGATCATCAACAAAGGAGACAAAATAGCATGCACCTCCCATAGACTTAGTAGGCATGCTACATACATCAGAATGTACAGGATCAAGCACACAAGATTTACGAGACACCGGAGTAATAAGAACGCTTTACTTGCTTTCCATATTGATATTCATTACAAAAGTCAAGCTTTGTGCCCTTAGCATCAAGCTTGTTCAAAGTACAAAGTTTAGAAAGGCCCTTTTGGCTCATATGGCCAAGCCTCTTGTGCCACAACTCCATGTGAGAGTTAATTTCAGCCAATGCAATAAACTTGCCCAGCACGGCCTTTCCATGCATGCACTAAAGTGTCCCTTTCTTTGTGCCCTTTACAATCAGCCTTGAGCCTTTAGTCATTTTTCATGATCCTCCCTCAAACAAGATGCTGTAACCATGCATATCCATCTGACCAACAGAAAGCAGACTCTTATTGATTCCTGACACATATCTAATATCAAGCAAGACAAGTTCATTTGTGCCATCTATGGAGAGATGCACAGTGCCAATACCCTCAATGGAACATGCATGATTGTTTCCAAGGTATGCATGGCCATGCTTGCCTGCATCAAAAGTAGAGAAACACTCCTTGATAGGAGTCACATGAAATGCTATTGAATTGTGAGCTTCACCTCTCTATCTTGATCCATCTACTACTACTGGATTGCAAGCTCCATTTCGTCCTGATCCAATGTTGTTGTTGAATTGTGAGCTCCACCTCGGTCCAGATTCATCTACTACTGTTAAATTGTGAGCTCCACCTCTGTCCTGAGTCATCTACGACTACCGAATTTTGAGTTCCACCTGTGTCTTGATCTTGAGTGATCTGTAGGAGATGGTCTTTATAGAAGGCCATCTTAGACCCAGTTCTATTGATGGCTCAATCCAAGTCTTTCTATTGTATAACAATAGGAGATCATGTATGACAATCCTATTTATCTCGGAGCCTCTTAATTTCCTTAGCTTTTGACTGTTCACCGTAATATGTAACTCTGTTCACCATAATGTAAGTCGTAATGTAAATTTGAGTCATTGAGAGAGAGAGAGAGAGAGAGAGCGAGAGCGCACATAGAAGGTGGCGAGCGTCACCAACGAGCGATCATCCGTCATCTCGACTGTTGCTAGGTACTCTCTCTCTCTCTCTCTCTCTCTCTCTCTCTCTCTCTCTCTCTCTCTCTCTCTCTCTCTCTCTCCACATGCCACGAGAGAGTTCAATGTCCATTGAACGACCTTGTTAATAATCCTCCCTTGCTTGTCCAACCAGAGCTTCTTCGCCCTGTCCTATTGAGCATATCTCGGAATCAATGCACTTGAAGAGACGACATTCCGGACATCAACGTAGTGCCACATGCCTTCAAGATGAAAGCATAGGTGATTGCATCTGAAGAGATTACCTGTCCACCGTCGTCCTCGTTCTCATCTCTAATCCCATCTAAATGCTCTCCTTCCACAATGATGTCCTGCTCAAGCTCACCTGCACAACCAAAACTCTCTCTCTCTCTCTCTCTCTCTCTCTCTCTCTCTCTCTCACCTAAACTTAATGTCAAAGAAAAAATCTTATTAATCTACATACGATGTGATGATGGAACCATGGGTGAGTCATCAATGGAACCATGGGTGAGTCATCAATAGTGATGACCACAGGAGGAGGGGGAGGAGAAGGGGGAGCCACGAAGGGAGGAGGAGGAGGAGGAGGAGGAGGAGGAGGAGCAAGCTCATTAGCAAGAGAAGGAGCAGGCTCAGCAGGAGCACAAGCTCTTGCAACCCTCCGGGCCTCGATCCGCTTAAGACGCTTCCTTTTGGCTTCTTTATTGCGGTATGCTATATACAAAGCAACATTAACAAAACTTGTCATAATTATTTAACATATATATTAATAAACATAAGAAAGCTTTTTACTAAACATACCTTCATTGTTGTTTTGACACCAATTTCTTGACGCCTCATTTCTTCTTTGTCTTTCATCACCCTCATACTTCTGCTTTGGCATATCTTTAAAAGCATTTCAAAGAGTTAAATATTAAGAAGATTCAAGCGTAAGAAAGATGTTTAGCTACAAATACACAACTACACACGAGAGAGAGAGAGGGAGAGAGAGAGAGAGAAGTGTGTGTGTAGTTATGTATTTGTAGCTAAACATCTTTCTTGTGCTTGAATCTTTTTAATATTTAACTCTTTGAAATACTTTTAAAGATATGCCAAAGCAAAAGTATGAGGGTGATAAAAGACAAAGAAGAAATGAGGCGTCAAGAAATTGGCATCAAAACAACAATAAAGGTATATTTAGCAAAAAGCTTTCTTATGTTTATTAATATATATATTAAATAATTATAACAAGTTTTGTTAATCTTGCTTTGTATATAGCATACCGCAATAAAGAAGCCAAAAGGAAGCGTCTTAAGCGGATCGAGGCCCAGAGGGTTACACGAGCTTGTGCTCTTGCTGAGCCTGCTTCTTCTCTTGCTGATGACCCTGCTCCTCCTCCTCCTCCTCCTCCCTTCGTGCCTCCCCCTTCTCCTCCCCCTCTTCCTGTGGTCATCACTATTAATGACTCACCCATGGTCATAAGTATTGATGACTCACCCATGGTTCCATCATCACATCGTATGTAGATTAATAAGATTTTTTCTTTGACATTAAGTTTAGGTGAGAGAGAGAGAGAGAGAGAGAGAGAGAGAGAGAGAGAGTTTTGGTTGTGTAGGTGAGGTTGAGCAGGACATTATTGTGGAAGGAGAGCATTTAGATGGGATTGGAGATGTGCACGAGGACGACGGTGGACAGGTTCATTGTGCAAAGCAAGGGCATCTCTTCAGATGCAATCACCTATACTTTCGTCTTGAAGGCATGTGGCACTACGTTGATGTCCGGAATGTCGTCTCTTCAAGCGCATTGATTGCGAGATATGCTCAATAGGACAGGGCAAAGAAGCTCTGGCTGGACGAGCAAGGGAGGATTATTAACAAGGTCGTTCAATGGACATTGAACTCTCTCGTGGCATGTGGAGAGAGAGAGAGAGAGAGAGAGAGAGAGAGAGAGAGAGAGAGAGAGTACCTAGCAACAATCGAGCTGACGGACGATTGCTCGCTGGTGACGCTCGCCACCTTCTACGTGCTCTCTCTCTCTCTCTCTCTCTCTCTCTCTCTCTCTCTCTCTCTCTCTCTCTCTCTCTCTCTCCGACTCAAATTTACATTACGAGTAACATTACGGTGAACAGAGTTACATATTACGGTGAACAATCAAAAGCTAAGGAAATTAAGAGGCTCCGAGATAAATAGGATTGTCATACATGATCTCCTATTGTTATACATTAGAAAGACTTGGAATGAGCCATCAACAGAACTGGGTCTAAGATGGCCTTCTACAAAGACCATCTCCTACAAATCACTCAAGATCAAGACAGAGGTGGAACTCACAATTCGGTAGTCGTAGATTACTCAGGACACAGGTGGAGCTCACAATTCAACAAAGTAGATGAATCTGGACCGAGGTGGAGCTCACAATTCAACAACAACACTGGATTAGGACAGATAACTGAGTTGGAGCTTGCAATCCAGTAGTAGATGATGGATCAAGATAGAGAGGTGGAGCTCACAATTCAATAGTAATAAATATATATCATACTATATGTAAACCCTATAAACCCAAATTTGCAACACGCATCATATTATATATAGGACCTATAGATATATGTCTCTAACTTACACCCCACAAGATTGAGCTCAGCCATATCAAAACCAAAGGCTAACATTAGGTAAAAAAATTATCCATGCTTTTGAATGTAAAGCTTCACTCCATAGATAGCTTGACAATTTCATTGGTATGCAAGCTTTGGCTCCATGGGGGGAAGGTGGTGTATGTATGACTATAAAACAAGGTCCTAGCAGTAGTAGGCCGTTGTAGCTTGAGGGGTTACTATGGTTGGTTAGAATTTAGTGGCTTGCGAAAGTCCCACTTAAGCAAGTATCACTTTTGTGCTGAAGGGACTTACTATTTGAAGGGTTGTGCTAACCCAATTGGCATTTTAGCTCCCTCACAAGTAATTATTTTGAGGTGTGTATTTTAGTGCACTTAGACGTGATTCAAATTGAGGAGGCTTCTTTAATAGGGGTTACTTCTTGGAAGTAGAGAGCAACCTATTATTGCTCAGGAAGTATTGGTGTATAAGCCCCATGGCTTGCATCTTGGAGATATCCACAAGTTTCAAGTTATCCCACAGCCTCAGGCTTTAAGAGGGGACATTGTGGGTTTTGCCAAATTTGAAATCTTCTTTTCTGCACGGTGAACGCTCTGCAAAACAGATATGATGGCAAATGCTGACCTTGATGGTGATGAGTTCTGGATTTGCGAGAATCAAGAGGTAAATCTTTGTTTCTTGTTTTAAGTTCAATAGATCACAAGCTCATGACTTTCGACATTCTCTTTTGGTAGATTATCATGCACTTCCAAGTTAGTCCTTCTTGGATGGTGCCATTGGAAAGCCAAGGGGCAGTCCCATCCAAGTCAGAAGATTTTGAAATTTAGCATGTTAAATTGTGCATGGATATATTCCTTGACCCTAGGTACTATTACTCAAAGAACAATCCTATTGTTTTATGTCTCCTTAATAAGTTAAATCTTGAGAATGTTTGCATGAAGTTTCATAAAGTGTCAGGCAACAAACAGTTGGCTTGCTCATATGGACAAGTACATATGCTGTCGGAATGGTGGACATTTAGATAAAATCCTCATGCAAAAGTGTCAAAGGCTTGTGGCATTAATACTTTTTTGGATGAATATTCCGACAGTTTTATGGACATCTATTATGAAGCGCTTGATGCTAAGAAAACAAGCAAAAATGTGATTTTAATTGAGTTTTTGAAAGTCAATCATGAACATTGATGTGTTTGGTTCTTTTGGTAAATTCTAGGTGATGTTTAAGCAATTTTTTCTTTTTTTTTGGGCACAAGCATCCCATTCACCTAATGCATCTGTTTGCATCTACTATCTATATAATTTAAAAATACTTTTACTTAGAACATACAAGACTTAACTCCTAATTTCAATCATGTTGCTAGGTTATCGTTTGGGGTCGCTCACACCTTGCTCATGCTCACAAGCATAACCCTGCCATTACCTCCCCATAACGCCTCTGCTTGGCTACTGTCAAGCAGTTGAGGAAGCGTCAGATCAACTGCACTAGCTTTTGCATATCTACCTTTAGCTTGATAGGAATGTGAGACACCATATGATAGACTACTTAAGGACCCACTACTCCTCCTTCAGCACACACACACACAATAACCAGAATCAACCACTCTTGCTCAAGGACCAGGGGAAGACTCAAAAGGGTGATGAGAGGGAGAGTACCTTGAACTATCTTTTAGCCCTCTTTTGGAGAGGGAGACAGATACATTGACAAGTATTGCATCATCCAAGTTCGGAAAAATAGTACGAAGCATCCTGAGGCTTTCATCAAGGCTAAGCAACACTAACGTCGGAAACTCCTTCGCAAATCGTACACCTTGGGTTACGACATCATCATCCTCCGTGAAGAATTCAAGAAGAACGTCTCTCACATCTGCAGCAACAACCATTACCCTATCGTCCGAAGCCAAAGAGGACGAATTTGATCCTTCTTGCTCCTATCGGCGGACAACGGAGACTCAGACATCCTTTTCTTGTTGCTTCTCATTTGCAACCTTCTTGCTCCTATCGGCAGACAACGGAGACTCAGACATCCTTTTCTTGTTGCTTCTCATTTGCAACCTGCAATTTTTTTGCAGGCTCCTACAAAGGGGGTGTGAGGAGGATCGGTTCTGCTTCAAAAGTCTCTCTGACTGGCGCTTCCCAGGGGTTGGACGTTTCGTCTCCATAGCAGAGAGGAGTATTGATTGCACAAAGAGATTTCCTACAACCGTGAGGCCCCTCCATTGAAGGCTTGTTCGTGTGAATAGACACAGTAGGCTGAATACACAAAGTAGGTTGATTTATGAGCACGCAACCTCAAAGCAGGCCTAGATTGATGGCCATCCCTTCAATGATCTTCGAGCAGTGGAGCACGCGAACTCAGAGCAAACTTAGATTGATGGCCATCCCTTCATTGCGGATACACTTGCCAACAGCGATCACACGTGGTGCCACACTGTGAAGCTCAAACTTCAAAGGCCTTGTCATGCTAATTTGCCTCATAAAAAACCTAAAATGTGTAAATATTTGACGGTTTTCTTCAAGAGGAAGCTGAATAATCTAGCCGGGATTTTGGGAATTTTAACCGATGAAAAGTACACTAAAGGACGGTGTTTTTTCGTGAACACTGGCCTAGCAGTTTCACTTCCTCTAAGTTGTGGGTTCAAGTCCATTGGTTGCAATTTGTGAATGGACACCTATGTGTTCACTTTGTGTGCTACATTGGTAGGGCTACATTGCCCGCGTCCCATCCGAGTTGGTCACCGGGGACCCGCGTCCCGGGACCCGTCCCCTGGGAGGGACTTCCCCACGTCCCAAAAACAAGTCCCCGTCTGCGTCCCGGCGTCCCCCTTCCCGTCCCCGCATAAAAGGGCCACGTCTCCCCGTCCCTTGTTTCTATGGTGGGGACCCACAAAGGTGACAGCCTTTCAAACATTGAAAAGAGAAACTGACTACGGGACCAGTTTTGACTTTGCCGGATTTGCAGAAGTCATTCGAAGTATATTGTGATGCTTGTTGTTAGGTGCAGCGGAATGAATGTTTGAACTTTGCTAAAGACGAGTGCTCCGAACTGTGTTCAAGGTTCCTTTTGTTCTTATGGAAGGAAGAGCCTTCCGTTCTTAATGAGAGTGCAATGGACACAAACAAAAGTGAATGGTGCGTGAAAGTGTATGAGACTCAGAGATACAGAGAGAAGAGAATACGACACCAGAGACAACGTAAAACCCTTCTCCGAAGGCCCCACTCTCTATGGCGAGAGCGGTCTACTTATGATTGCACAAATCTCTACAATGCTTGGACTTGTCAACGATGTCGACGACGATGAGGACGACGACGAGACGGGTTGAAATCTGAAAACTATAAGGGCTGAAATCTGCAAATCTTCTATCTGCTGAATTCTGAGTCTATGTCGGTGACAATGTCGATAACGACGATGCGACGACGACGTGCTGAAAACGCAGATGCTGAAATCTGCGTTCTCCGGGCTGAAACTCTAAACCTTGCAGAAACTGACCGTGCGACGAGGATTTGCTGCGGGAAGGTGAGATCTGCGAGGTTCGGGACTTGATCTGCGGTGTCTAAGGGCTGAAAATTGAAAACACTGATATTTCTTGATGTTCCGAGACGGTAAATCTGCAAAACGCTGGGGCTGATCTGCAAATCAAAAATGCTAGGGGTGAAAATGGTTTTGTTGTCGCCGGATGGACTACAACTGCAAAACTCTAGGTCTCTTGTTGAGTCTTCTGACGCCAGGGACTTGCAAGAGCAAAAACACTAGCTGATCTGGTCCAAAAAAGCTAGGGCTTGGGGTTCTGCTGAGAAGTTGTCTGTTGAGCAATGGTGCTCCTGCTGCCTCTTCTGCCAATTAGTGCTAGTCTAGGTTTGCTTATATACAAATTTACTCAATTTGCCCTACCTACTTTTTAACAAAAGTCACTTAAAAATAGTAAGTGAAAAATGTCAAAAATATGTAAAATAGGCTAAATGCACTGGAAAATTCCGTTGAAGGATTCTGATGGATTCTAATGGGAATGCTTATGATCATGCTGTGTGCAACCGGAGGAGATGCATCTACACTAAGTGTCTGGACATGCACGGTCTGCGAACAGACTCACAAAAGTGCCAGATCACTTCCTATTCTAGACTGACTTGACTGAATTGAACCATGATCATGCTGTAGCTTGTCCACGGACACATAGGGTTGGATGTGTCACGTGACATCCCCTCCTTTTCAAAGTGAGGTATTGGTACCGAACTGTATGGCGTCGAGGGAGATCGCCAATAACATCCGGAATCCTGGAAGGAACTCTTCGCCGGCCCACTCTGATGTGTGGGTCGTGCGGTACTTGAACTTCATAAAGGTCTGCAATGCTTGCTTCTTTGGGCCGCGCCGAAAGCGACACAAAGTCTTTTGTGGCTCCTTCGATGCTTCAACTTCGTCGAGAGTCATGCTTCTTTCTTCTTCAAGAATCTCCATGGCTGAAAATTCCTGAAACCATTTCCAACAAAAAACCATGAACACACCTATTCCATGTAAATTGACTGGAAAAAATCTTGTCGTCCTAATAGACTGCATGCAATGTAGATGAACAAAGAGACGGAGTGCCAAACCATTCACCACACACACGCAAACAATGAGATCGAATCTTTCTCTTATGATCTAGAGCAATCCACTGTGGAAATTCACAACGGAAATGCCCATGCTTGGTGGTCATACTTTCATGTGCTCTTTCTACCACTGTGTCGTACCAAGGAAGAGACATGGATTGTGACTTCCTTGAATGCATACTTTTCAGCTTTTCATGAATAACCACATACATCCGTGCTCATTCATGAGTGAGACGTACTCAACGTACAATATGTCATGCCTAGAAAAAGGGATCACATAGAGACGCTAACTAAAATACGGGAAAAAATCACGAATGAAACACTTGAACAATGTGTGCGTATGAATCATGCGAACACATAATACTTCCTATGAGGGTTCTGTAGACCTAGGCTCGAGAGTCAAGATCGATTCTTCCTGAAGGGGTTCGTGGGACCTAGGCTCGAGATCCAAGATCGATCCTTCGTGATTGATCGATTCTGCAACGAGATTAGCTTCGCTAGAGGAAGCATCCACTAACACATCATCCTTGTGAACAATCACATCATCTTCATGAAAATCCTCATGCTTGTGAGAAATCACATCTTGATCATCATGAAAATCATCATGCTGGTCATTGTCAACCAAATCATCGTGCAAATCATTGGCATTCAAATCATCATGCTCATCATTATCATCCAAATCATCATGCTTATCATTATCATTCAATTCATCATACTTCTCATAATCATGCAAATCCTGTGTATCATGCTTGGGAGAAGGAGAGACTGAAAGAGTCTCCTTTCCCCAAATCTCTTGCATCTGTTCCTGAACTTGAGAAAAGAGTCGCCAGAACTCTTTCCTGTGTCGGTCGCTCTGTTCTTGTCTTGCTTTGGCTGCCTTTCTTTCTGCGTCTCTTTCTGCTTCTCTTTCTGCTTTTCTTTCTACATGTCTGCGTTCCATTTCTGCCATTCTTTCTACATTTCTTCTTTCGCGTTCTAACTTCCTTTCCATAAACATCTGCTCTAACTCCTCCAGAGGAGTAAGTGCAATCCTTGGCGTAGATGGGGAAGGGGGAGGGTCGGAAAAACCTCCTCTTGGAGAAAATTCTTCTTCGTCTCTCTCATGCTCATCACCTCCAAGCGAAGTATCCATTCCGCTTCGAGTGATGACCATCCACTGAAGTCATGGGTTCTTGTGGTCTTGGGTTCTCAAGTTCACGAGGAACTTTCTTGAGGGTTTTCTTTCGCTTGCAATCTGTGTTAGAGAAGGATCTTCTCTTCACCCGAGTTCTGCTCTTTTCCGCGGACGCACCCCTTGGCGGCCTTGCGCTCACACCAAGGTTGCTTTTTCCTACCTCACGTCGATTGGCCGGTCGTTCAGTGGACGGTCCGCTCTCAATGAGTGAAAAGGGGCACAAGGGGAGACTGGACAAGCCCTTCTTTCTTGGGTTTCCTGTCACTCTTCAAAAACACGATTAGGAATCGACACGCCCAAGCGAACTTGGGTTCGTGCGACCGCAACAAGAAAAAAAATTCTTGTCATTCTTGTGGTTCTTTCCTTGAGTGATACAGAACACTACCAAAGCTCTCATATCAATGTTAGGTGCAACGGAATGAATGTTTGAACTTTGCTCAAGATGAGTGCTCCGAACTGTGCTCAAGGTTCCTTTTGTTCGTATGGAAAGGAGAGCCTTCCGTTCTTAATGAGAGAGTGCAATGGACACAAACAAAAGTGAAAGTATATGAGACTGAGAGATGGAGAGAGAAGAGAATACGACACCAGAGACGTAAAACCCTCCTCCGAAGGCCCCACTCTCTCTGGCGAGAGCAGTCTACTTATGATTGCATAAATCTCTACAATGCTTGGACTTGCCGACGATGTCGATGACGATGAGGACAACGACGAGACGGGCTGAAATCTGCAAATCTCCTATCTGCTGAATTTTGACTCTATGTCGGTGACGATGTCGATGATGACGACGCGCTGAAAACGCAGATGCTGAAATTTGCGTTTTCCGGGCTGAAACTGTAAACCTTGCGGAAATTGACCGTGCGGAGAGGAACTCCTGCGAGAAGGTGAGATCTGCGAGGTTCGAGACTTGATGTGCGGTGTCTAAGGGCCGAAAACTGAAAACGCTGATGATTCTTGATGTTCCGTCGCGGTAAATCTGCAAAACGCTGGGGCTAATCTGCAAATCAAAAACGCTAGGGCTCAAAATGGTTTTGTTGTCGCCGGATGGCCTGCAACTGCAAAACACTAGGTCTCTTGTTGAGCCTTCTGTCGCCAGGAATCTACAAAAGCAAAAACACTGGCTGATCTGGTCCAAAAACCTAGGTGGTTGCTGGGGAGCAAAAATGCTAGGGCTTGTGGTTCTTCTGAGAAGTTGCTTGTTGAGCAATGGTGCTCCTGCTGCCTCTTCTACCAATTAGTGCTAGTCTAGGTTTGCTTATATACAAACTTACTCAATTTTCAGCCATGGAGATTCTTGAAGACGAAATAAGCAGGTCTCTAGACGAAGTTGAAGCATCAAAGGAGCCACAGAAGACTTTGTGTCACTTTCGGCGCGGCCCAAAGAAGCAAGCGTTGCAGACCTTTATGAAGTTCAAGTACCGCACGACCCACACATCAGAGTGGGCTGGCGAAGAGTCCCTTCCAGGATTCCGGATGCTGTTGGCGATCTCCCTCGACACCATACAGTTTGGTACCAGTACCTCACTTTAAAAAGGAGGGGATGTCACGTGACACATCCAACCCTATGTGTCCGTGGACAAGCTACACCATAACAGGGTTCCCGTCAGTCCAGTCAGTCTAGATTAGAAGTGAACTGGCACTTTTGTGAGTCTATTCGTAGACCGTGCATGCCCAATCACTTAGTGTAGATGCATATCCTCCGGTTGCACACTGCATAAGCATAAGCATTTCCATCAGATTCCATCAGAGTCAGTTTGGAGATTTTTCAAGTGACTTTATCCTATTTTTTTCCTATTTTTAACATTTTTCACTTATTTATTAAGTGACTTTTGTTGGGAACTCAATAGGGCAAATTGGGTAAGTTAATATATAAGCAAACCCAAGTTAGCACAATTGGGCAAATGAGCAAAGAGCACAGCAGGCTTCCCAAGCAACAAGTGCTCCCTCCCTCTCTCAACAAGAACCTCTTCAAGCCCGCTTGGTGAGGCCACCCCCCTTCAGCCCTAGCGTTTTGGGATCGCCTACACTCCCTCTTCCCTGGCGTTTCCTTCCCCAGCAAGCTATCGCCATCAAGCATCCCTGCTTGGCGTTTTTCCCCGCGACCAACAACCTCAGCCACTTGCGTTTTTGATCGCCAGCTAAGCAGCAAAATCCAGCGTTTTTACTTCAGTTTTCAGCCTTGATAAAACGCAGTAAAACAGGGTTTATTAGCAGGTCAAATCAGCCCTAAAACGCAGCTTTGCCTTGCCAATATTCAGCGTTTTCAGCCTAAGACAGCAGTCCAAAAAAACGCAGCTTGACAGAGACAGATCCTCAGCATTTTTGCCAATGTATGAACCCCGACAAAACCAGTCATTTTCAGCCATAAAAACACCAGATAGAAGAGCACCAAATTCAGGCCTAAAGTCATCATCGTCGTCATCGACATAGTCCCCGTTCGCATCAGTCCATGCATCATCATTGTACACCTTTGTGCAATCAAAAGTAGACCACTGTCGTCAATGAGAGTGGGGCCTTCGGAGGAGGGTTTTACAAACTCTCGGGTGTCGTATCTCTCTTCTCTCTTTCTCTCAGTCTCG
The DNA here is from genome assembly GCF_014529385.1 of Adiantum capillus-veneris. Classification (NCBI taxonomy): domain Eukaryota; kingdom Viridiplantae; phylum Streptophyta; class Polypodiopsida; order Polypodiales; family Pteridaceae; genus Adiantum; species Adiantum capillus-veneris. The sequence continues at coordinate 66,107,734 of NC_140934.1, forward strand.
TACACTTGCACGCACAATATCCACTCACTTTGTTCGTGATCATAGCACTCTCCATAAAGACGGAAGGCTCTCTCCTTCCCTAAGAAGTAAAAGGAACCTTGAGCAAATATAGATCACTAATCTTGAGAAAATACAACATTCATTCCGCTGCACCTTACATTGGTATCAGTGTTCTGTACTACTCAAGGGAAGAACCACAAGAACCACAAGAATTTTTTTTTGCTTGTTGCGGTCGCACGAACCCAAGTTCGCTTGGGCGTGTCGATTCCTAATCGTGTTTTGTTGAAGAGTGACAGGAATCCCAAGAAAGAAGGGCTTGTCCAGCCTCCCCTTGTGTCTCTTTTCACTCATTGAGAGCAGACCGTGCACTTAGCGGCCGGCCAATCGACGTGAGGTGGGAAAAAGCAACCTTGGTGTGAGCGCAAGGCCACCAACGGGTGCGCCCACAGAAAGGAGTAGAACTCGGGTGAAGAGAAGATCCTTCTCCAACGCGATTTGCAAGCGAAAGAAAACCTCAAGAACCTCAAGAACCCAAGACCCTCAAGAATCAAGAACCTCAAGACCCTCAAGAACCCAAGTTCCTCGCGAACTTAAGAACCCAAGATCATAGAGCATGGTCGTCACCCGAAGTGGAATGGATACTTCGCATACAGATGATGAGCATGAGAGGCGACGAAAACTTTTCCCCACCAGGAGATGATTTCTTCAACCCTCCCCCTTCACCATCTACGCCACCAAGTGCACCAAACCCTATGGAGGCAATGGTCAAGCAGATGATGGCTATGATGAATAGACAAGAAGCAAATCGCCTTGCTCAGGATCGTGAGCGCGACGAAACAAACGCAAAACTTGCCGCACAACAAGAAGACAATCGCCTTGCTTTAGAACGCGAGCACAACGAACGCAAAGAACGGAAACAACAAAGAAAGACGGACGAGGCGGCAAGAAACGCGGTCTTGGAGGCCGCTCGTACAGCTCAAAGATTGGCTTTGGAGACCGAGCGTGAAGCTGAACGAGAGCTACGCACTCAAGACTTGCTTCGACAAGCGCTAGCCTCGAAAACCGAACCACCCAAAGATCGTGGGAGTTCCTCAAGAGGTGCAAGCCACGATGCGGATTCCAACCATCCAATCACAGAGAAGTTGACTTTCAGTAAGTATGACGGTAAGATAATTGCTACGGTTATTCATTCTTAGTTGCATCAATTTAATGCTTAGTTTGCGACAACTAAGAAGACAGGAAATAGCAAAGTTTTCACGGTAGCTATGTACCTTGCCGGTGATGCCATCAATTGGTACCACGCATGGCAAGAGGCACAGCTAGCCGCGCACCTAGAGGAAGCCGACGGATTCACGCCCCTTTCCTTCGATTGGGCTGATTTCCAAGACAAGCTCAAGGCGCGATGCCACCTCAGTACCTCGCACGATTGAAGGACGATTGGCGCTCTCTCAAGCAAAATGGTATGCCAGTCATGTCTTTTTCTAATCGTGTTTTGCAGCTAGGCACTCAATTACGGAAATCAGATGATGAGCACAAAGAAGCTTTTCTCTTTAAATTAGAAGAGTATATCAAGTACGATGTCGAAGTCTTCGATCCAATCGATCTCAACAAGGCAGTAGCGATCGCTCTCGCACAGGAGATGAAGCACAACAAGGGAAAGCCTAAGGAGAACAAGACTTCCACAAGTACCTCGCAGACTTCTCAAAACCCTCAGAACGGTAAGAATGGTAAGAATGGTAAGAATGATAACTCTTCTAACCAATCTTCCAACAGTCTCTCATCAAAGAATTCTCCAATGAATCTAAGGGTAAGGCTAACACAATTGCTAAACCTAAGCTTACTCCAGATGAAAAGATAGCACAAGGAATTGTCGGACGATACATCACATCGGAAGAGCAAAGGACTTATTCTAAGGAAGGTCGTTGTTTTCATTGTCACATTATTAAGGGTCACATAAAAAGAACATGTCCTAAGCTTGAATCGAATGAATCTAAAGAACCCACAGCACCCACTTCCTCTGTCAATGCAATGAATGATAACACGAGTGTGGCCCAAGTTTCTCAGGACCCTCCCATTGATAATTCTCTCATTAAATGTTATGGTCGTACGTCGGGGCACCGTTTTGTCATATTGTTTGACCCAGGCAGTATGCATGATGTGCTCAGTTCCTCTCTTGTTGAGAGAGCCCACCTCGAAGTTAATCCAAGATCTCCTATCGAGGTCTCTGGTTTTCGTCCTGGTATGGACGCTCTCATCACGGAGGAGTGCCTTGATGTGTTGTTTGCAATTCAACAAACTGCCTTCACTAGAAGATTTGTTGTTTCTCCTCTCCCAGGATGTGATATGATTTTGGGCATTAAATGGTTTCGTGATACCAAGGCTCTCACTGATTTTGAGGCTAACACTTTAACTCTCAATGCCAAAAGTGATTCTCCTATTGTCATTCATGGAGAAGACATTGCTCATTCTCCATCCCTCGTTGCTAATATGAAGGACAAGATTGAAAGGATTCAGGAGAAGGAGACTCTCTCCGTCTTTTTTTCCCCACAGCATGACACACAGAATTTGCATGATTATGAGAAGCATGATGAATTGAATGATAATGATGAGCATGATGATTTGGATGCCAATGACAAGCATGATGATTTGCATGATCAAGATGTGATTTCTCACAAGCATAATGAGTTGCATGAAGAAGATGTGATTGTTCACGAGGATACGGTGTTAGTGAATGCTTTTTCTGGCAAAGCTAACCTCGTTGCAGATTCGATCAATCACGAAGGATCGATCTTGGCTCTCGAGCCTAGGTCTAAAGAACCCCCACAGGATGATTCGATCATTCAGGACGAAGCGATCTTGGCTCTGGAGCCTAGGTCAACAGAACCCTCTCTTTCTCTCAGTCTCATACACTTGCACACACAATATCCACTCACTTTGTTTGTGATCTTAGCACTCTCCATAAAGACGGAAGGCTCTCTCCTTCCCTAAGAACTAAAAGGAACCTTGAGAAAATATAGATCACTAATCTTGAGAAAATATAACATTCATTCCGCTACACCTTACAATATTGGCACATAAAGATAGAAAGACTAAAGGTAAAGTGATGAGGCGGTTCTGGTTAAATTCAAGGACTATCCTGCATTGGATGCGAAGTGGATGGAGGAGGAGGACCTAGCAGATACTCCTCAGATTGTGCACCTTTTTACCTTGAAGCATTCGGTTTAGCATAGTCTACTCCGATAGAACCCCGATTTCAGCATGGGCGAATCTAGTGCAGCGGGTTTGCACAAGAGGGGAGTCACTCCGCTCCTTTGTCAACAGATTGCCCCGATATTTTGATATAGAGTCACTGATGTCCCTTTGGGTTTCAAGGATACTGCTAGGCTGACAGTTTTCTGCTTTATGACTTTATGAATTGGAATTCCCGAAAAAAAAATGATACTGATTGATTTGTACTTGACTTGTTTAAGTGCAAGAAATGATAAACGAAATGACTGCAGCATTTCGGTCTCATAAATCTCTATAGACATGATTGCAATATGGATTAGTTAATCGGACATGTGTGAATCCTGACTGACTCTAGATGAGATTGCTAAATACGTTGCCGATTAATCATGGTCTGAGATTTGGAATGATTTTGAATGTAATTTGTCATGTGATGTCAAGTGATGTCTTATGATGTGACTGTCGATCGGTACATGTGCTAGATGTGTTGTTCCTAGTGCGTCGATACTAACAGTCAGTGTCTACTAAGAGAGTTTATGGCCTCTGTCTGTTTTGCAGGCGTAATCGAGGGCGATTACAATGCTTTCAAGAGGGGGGTATGTCACAAATGGGTGACGTGGCATGCTCTTGGGCACTCACAAAGTGGCAACAGACCCGGACAAGCGCCGACAAGCTGACATGGCAAGCCGTACGGACTGCTGTACGGATCCCTGGATTTTGCGACGTGAAAAGCGCAGACAAGTCTGTCGTGGCCGGCCGTACGGATTTCCGCTTTTTATGCTGAAACAACTGTACGGAATTCCTGATTTTACGCTGGTTGAATTTTGGGACAGCTTTTGAGCCAGTTGCTTTATTTCTGAAAGTTATTAAAGTTGACAGCTTTTGGGGCTCTGCTTTTGAGCATCCCTTGTAACAATAAATAAGTGGGCAGGGTCTCACATCTCAGAGCATCTGGACGCAGAGTCTGAGAGTAAGCACCTACTCACTCTCTTGTACTTTGAACACAGATTAATACCAAAAGAAATACCGAAAGGGGCGCCAGTCTTTTGGGCCAATATCTCTAGGCACGGTTCTACGCCGGGCCGTGTCGACTTAATTATGAAGTGTGAACTGTTTGAAGTAAATCTCTGCTGTGTCGCAGTAGAATCTTGACTTGGGGTGTCCGAGTTTGTTACACCTCCCGCATCAGCAGATATAGAAGAAGTCAACTGATTCTTTTCAGAATCAGTAAGTGTCGCGAGATAAGGGATCAAATTTCCCGATAGAAGAGAAATTGGTCGTGCTCTAATACCACTGTAACAAACTTGGACACCCCAAGTCAAGATTCTACCGCGACACAACAGAAATTCACTTCAAATTAGTTCACAGATCACAAGAGAGTCGACACGGCCCGGGGTAGTTCCGTGCCAAGAGATATTGGCCCCAAACACTGCAGCCCCTTTCGATATTATTTTTATATTTGTCTTTGAGCAAAGTACAATCGAGCCCGGGGGTGCTCGCTCCCAGACTCCGCGTCCAGATGCTCTGCAGAGTGAGCCCCAAAGGCCACTTATAAAGAGTTTACAAGAAAAGCTTTTAAAATAAAAAACAACTGTCCCAAAATCAACTTATCAAAAATCTACCAACAAAAGCTATCAGCGTAATCTGCGAAAATCCGTACGCTCTGCTGCGTCAACAAGTCGGCGCAAAAAGTGGGATTTCTATACTTCCTGCCGCGTCAGCAACTGTCAACGCCAGACGCAGAAATCCGTACTACCACGTCAACCTGTCAACGCATTACCCAAACATTCGTTCTGGCTGCCACGTCAACATGCGTGTGTATATCCAGGTGGCTCTGCCACGTCATCCGTACTGCTAGGTCAATCTGTCGGCGCATTACTCGGGCGTCTGTTCTGGCTGCCACGTCAGCATGTGTGCGTGTATCCGGGTGGCTCTGCCACGTCACCAGTTTGTGACACAATGTGCAACCATATGAGTGTAATGATTAGGGTGATGTGAAATCCAAGATCCATCTTCACTCTATCAGGCCACAACAAGTGTCCAGTTTAAAATTAGCTTTGATTGTATGTTTGCTCATCTTGGACTACTCATGTTAGAAGCCATGTGCAGCTGTAAGGACACACAAATTTAAGCAGAGTGATGTAGGTGCAGTCCAAGCATAGCCATGATTGGGCACACGGCAACATCCGTTAGATTGTGGAGTTTAAAAGTTTTAGGAATCCTGCTAAGTTAAGCAAAGATAATCCACAAAGAACTCTTCTTCTTTACGAAGCGCGTTACTAGTTTTTGGATTTACTCCGTACGTACAGGGTTGATATACCCATGGACTTCGACACAAGGCGCCAACTTTTTGTTATGTGTCACAAAAAAGTCCAATTACTCATCGCTTGACTGATCTACATCAAAGATAAGCATTCCATTTTCCAAAAAGAATTGCTAGAGACTAGAGAGCAATTAGTTTTGCTCGGTTACAGTATCTCGCTTGACGTATGCTCTAATATTAGTGTGAGCTCCAAGTAAAGGTTTCTTTTGTCCTAAAAAATAGTCTCCTAAGAGAATGTTTGATTGAATTGTTTAGTTTAGTTTCTGCTACGAGCAGATAGTTCCACCTGTGAGTGCCAAATTAGGTACGTATCAAGTGGATCAACTGCCCTGATGTAGATTAAATTAGGCATTGCCGCTAGGTACACAAGTCAAGGCATCTCCTATAGATAGACTACGGAATTATAAAAGAAATTTGGTTGGTTGGAGAAAGGCATGCAGCTAGTTCCCTCATCCTCACATTCAAGCAAACCCTGCCCATGATTGGTTTACGCTTTAAAGCTCGTTTTGAGCACAATTTGTGCCCTATTCCCCCTTGTGTTGGGTGAGCAACAAAGTGCTCATGATTCTGTTAAGTTTGTTGGCTCTCACCATACCCAAATTTGGGCTTTAAGTTTGAGAAGTGTTTTTTTATTTAATTGTCACATTTCCATTGTAGTTTCACTTCCCAAGTTTAATATTTCACTTCCCAAGTTTAATATTGCTCCTCTGTTAGCTCACCCATCATGGTGTGCAATCTATGAATGTGTATTGGTTATCCCAATGATCATAATATAGGTCTGCCCGATAGTGTCTTGTAGACATGTAGCACTGCGTAGCAAAATAGTAACAATCCATAGTTCAAATTAAATTTCCCATACCTGGTTAGCGTTCGTTTAGGGTTGGTAGCTGGATGCCATCGTCTCAAAGGTGGACATTGGATTCTTTGTCCATTAGACCAAAGGCTGGAGTGGAGAGTCTAGACAATTCGACAATGGTGAACTTAGCTCTAGCGGACTGTGGTCCAAGTGGCCGAGCTCGGCGACAATGTCGGTGGGAGATCGGAGACCGATAACATAGTGAGTAAGGGGCAAACCTAGCAGCGAACGGGAAACCGTAGGACGATACACCAGCGGCACTAAGCCGGGTGGGCTGTAGACAGAGATACATGTGGACGGTGACCTCGTTACGGACCTTGATGCAGCAGCTACATGTGAGCAGGTGCAACGGATGCAGGCCAAGCGAGGTAGTTCTCAGTTGTGAGACCAATGCAGCCCTGGCCAATGCTCAAAGCATTGGCCATGGCTGCACGGCGATTTTCGGTAGCCAAAGATGGTAAACAACAGTGGAGGACAGAGAGAGAGTAGGTTTTGGACACAAGCATGTGCGTCTTAGCCTAGGGTGTGTGTGTGTGTGTGAGAGAGAGAGAGAATGGAACCAAATAAAATGTAGGGAAAATTACCAAAATACCCCTCTAATTTGAGGAAATTCCCAAAATACCCTTGTATCTATTTTGGTTGGATTGTTCAAGATTTTCTAATCTTCAATTCGTTTTTGACAATGGAGATCCGTTTTTGAGTGCTCAGCATGTAATTTGTCACCAATTACCATCGCAAAAAAGGCAATTATGTCTTAAAATAATGAAGCAATTCATCTCCAAAGCCTACGTAATTAACTCAAATTGTAGTTTTAGCATCTTGTACGATAGACAATCACTCTTCTTGTGAAGACCTACAAAAAAACATTATTTTTCGAGAAATTTACTCTCACAACCAGGCGTATTTTGGGAATTTTGGAAAATTTGAAGGGCATTTTGGGAATTTATGACAAAATATCGGGGGTATTTTGGGAATTTCCTCAAATTAGAGGGGTATTTTGGTAATTTTCCCTAAAATGTACTATGAGAGATGGTCCGCACATGCGCCGTTCATGTTCCCAATCGTTCAGTCATGAACGAGAGATGATCGACTGCAACTTTATGCACACACAGGGCGTCGTTCACAGATAATGGTTTAATGATGAGATTGCTTTAGATGAACCAGACTCCACCACCGACAACACCTGGATCTCTGAAAGATGTGGACCGTCCGTTTATTTCCAAGAATAAAAAGATTCTGGTCGGTTTGCCCCATGATTTGAACCCACCACCTCCTACTAGAGACGTCGGCTCTCCCATTAAGCTATCACGCACCACTTGAAAAGAGGGTGAGAACATAGTATGTTATGGCAAAAGTGACGGGGTGCAAATCATACGGTGTTCACTTGAAGATCACTTTGGAATAATTGGAGTCAAACGGTGATCACTTGGAGATCACTTTAGAATGGTTGGGATCACTTGGAGATCACTTTAGAATGGTTGGGGTCACATGGTGATCACTTTGGAATAGGTAGGTCCACAGGGTGATCACATCTCAATTGGGAATCACACAGGGATCACCTGGCGATCACTTGATGTTCACATTGAATTTCGTTGGGGTTCACTTCGATTGTGATCACTTGGGGATTACATCGCCATCGGAAAACGCAAAACCAATCCCAAGTGGTGTCAAATAATTATGAGGCAAACTCCAGAGGCTCTTCCTGCTCTACGCCAAAATCATGACAGCTTTGGCAAGTCGGCAGCTACACGTTCCACACCAAGTGAACCGACACTCTTTATTTAGCGAGTTCAATATATACAGGTGGGTGGGAGCTCACCATCCACCACGTGTCCTTCATTAGTGACAAATTCCACTAGATACCTTTGATTTTAATGGCATATATCCCAATCGAGTATGGAGTATCCATTTGTTTTTATTGGAAATGAGTTGGAATTGAGCGAGATGCGAGCTACCTCCTTCTAAAAGGGACACAGGAAGGAGAAGAAGGTGAGGAGTCAAGCAAGGCAATGTAGGAAGTCACAAGGTACAAGAGGTTGAAGCAACCAAGGGACAATGAGAGGCGTTGGAGGAGAAGCGTAGAGGGAGTTACGATGGTGAGATTCTGCAGTCCAATAGTCTGCAACCCACAATATGTTTTTTTTCAAATTATTACAAGCGAGACCTTGTGCAAAAAGGTCCCGCCCTACTAGTCTAGGGCAGTGAATGGAAATTCGTGAAACGGAGGGGTATATTTCGAAAGCAGACTTTGATTCTTTTATTGTAAGTGTTGGATAGCCTCTCTAAGTGACCCCAAGCTGTAGATGGGAAGACAATTGGACTCCAAGTAGCAAAAACACCGCTGAATTTGAGGGAAAATTTGCAAAAAATACTAAGAAGAATCTCTCCACTTCTGATTTAAGAAAAAGTAGATCACTTCATCTCAACAACCCTTACCTTTAGAAGATGGGGCTCCATAGCAGCTCCCAACCATGTGCATAAATTTATCCAACAAAGAAAACATCAAGAATTACTGTTTGGAGATGCCGCAGCAGATACCCCTTCTAAAGTAATATTTTTGTGAAGCCACATTGTAATATGAGGACCAGCTCAAGCCCACTCTCTGAAGATGTAATATGTAAAGCTATTTTTATTTTAAGTGGATGTACCCTATGGGAATGGAACCCAAAGCCATTTTTTGGTAAGCTTAAACTTATAAAGGTCACTTTGTAAAAGAAAGGCAAATCGTCTATTCAGAAGACGGTGCTGTGTATAAGAACAAGCCTTTCGTGCAAACTTGTGATCAACATAACTTATTAACAAGTAAAATAATTTTCTCAAACTGAGGCAAGGTTCATATCCCAAGTAGCCCTAACCATTAGAAACTCATAGAAGTTTCAGAGTTAAATTTGGATTCATAACAATGTATCATCCACGCACAATAAGGTTTTAGAGCCTAGAATTGAGATTTTTTGCAGATCTAACCAAAATTGTTGTAACTAACAGTGAGCCTAAGAACCCTTGAGTATTGATTACATTTCAAGTGGAGAATTCAGACTATCAGATGAACTATATCCCAAGAAACAAGGCAACCAGATCTGGTACCAATGGATGGTCGAGATGGAGCTGAGGTAGAAGCACAATTAGTGACTATATAGGCACTGGAAGTATCAGAAGAACTGATGGGATATACTGCATTTGGAGACTATATATGCACTAGGAATAATAGGAGAATTGGTACAGGGTACCCTTCGTTCTTCTTCCTGCAATGAATTGATAATACCATCCAAGGAGAGCAGCTGTTTCCCCTTTAAAACAATAGCAATCTGATGGAATTTATCAAGAAAACTTTTTAACAAAACGGCTATGAGATCTTCTTCTGGTACTTGGGCTTCGACATAAACAATCTGAGTTTTAATACTCTTCAGCCAATTAACTAAAGATGTAATATTTTCATCAGCACGCATAGCAAGAGAGTACAACTCCATCTTTAGACTCATCATTGAATACTTAGCTTTAGCACCAAAAACCTTCTCTAGCTGTATCCAGGCAACCTTGGCATATTGCATGTCATCCACATAATGAATAAAATCATCTTTGAGAGATGTCAGAATAAAACCTAATGCTTGCTCGTCCTTGCGTTGTTGCTCGGCAAATAACGCTCGGGTAACTACAGCGGATGTGCCTGCTTCATCGGTTGATAGCAGCATGACGACGCTCCACAGATTCTTGCGCATCAGATATCCCTTCACTTTGATTTTTCAAGTGTGGAAGCCGGATCCGTTAAACTTGTCAATTTTTGACGCCATGTTGAAGTCTTTTAGAAGCCTGAAAGAAAGTTTGTGTTATTGGTTATTGCCGGCTTAACTTTCAGAGCGGTTGTCTTCGTCTTGTCTTTGCATGCATGTATTAAGCTATTGCAGAAACTTTCTAAATCACTACAATTGACTATTGCTGAGTTTGAAAAACGCCTTCAAATTTACGAGCCAATATAGTACTGAGCCGAGCACGGACGGGGTGTCCTACACCTTGTCGAGGGTGTGAATACCCGCTTGCTTAGGGGGTTCAAGACCAAATAGGGTGGCCACTTGAATACAATGTGAAATATAAAAAAAAAAACGACCTTTGTAATGCAGCAATGGTGCAAAACGACAGGATGACACAGAGATGTGCTCAGGGTGGGATGGAGATAGTGTATTAGCGAACCATCAAGTGTTGAAAAACAACCAGCATGCCAACCCGACCATATTGATGCAGAGTTTGCTCGTTTTGATGCAGGTCGACATGCTCGTTTCCCCCTCTGCAAGCGGTTGCTTCCGCGCCGTGTCGACTGAAGCCAAAGCCGCCAAGAGGCTCTGGTACCAGGTGGTGAGAGCCGGTTATGGTGGGTGATGGTGTGGGCAGGCCATGGCTTGTGCAGGTGCAGAAACGAGAGAGAGAGAGAGAGAGAGAGAGAGAGAGAGAGAGAGAGAGAGAGAGTCAACAAGAGAAAACACGCTAGGATGATTGATTGTATTTCTTCGTTGAAAAAAAGCTTACACTAATATCAAGCAAAATTGGCCATGCAGACTGGCTCTAAACTAAACTGTCCTCTGCATGCTATAAGCGGTGTTCCCACGAGCTTGGAAACCCAACAGCTTCTTTGCGATTCACATAGTATTTGAAGCAATGTCCACTAAGAGAAGTTCCACAAGAGGAAAGATTGCCACTGTTATTTATTGAAGGTCTTAAAACCAAAACGCTCAAAAAATATCTTCATTTGAAGGGATTTGCTTATGTGGAAGGAGTTACGAAAGAGGCATTGTATCTTGTGAACAACTGCAAGGCCTATGACGAGGTCATATAACAAACTGATATCTTGATCACTGGAACGCACTCTACCAAAAGTGGAAGCACCTCTAGGGGAACAAACAGTGCTCATCGAATGCCTAATATGGCCCTGCACTTTTGAGGATCTTACCCTCTTACACGTGTGAATATGAAGCTAACTCAAAAGTTAAGAGTTGTGTTATCACAGTGAAAGGTCAACCCTAAAATGATAGATTCCAAAGGTTGAACCTCAAAGATCACTCTTATAGAGATGTCACAAGCACACCGGTTGGGGAATTTGACTAGAGTACCAAGGGTGAACCCGAAGTTCTTAAGCTCTTCTTGAGTGACTTCAACCAACTAAATGTATTTGGATGTGTAACATCTATTTGTTGATGTTTTTGGATGGGATCAAATACTTGCAACATTAGAAGTATGTGTTAACAAAGGGACCCCTACCAAAGTTTGTGATGAGGATGGATACGACATAGCCCCCTTACAGATGCATGGTTTGACTCGTGCAAAGCAACATGGCCAAAACAATCGAAAACGAAACACTCTACATGTACAAGAGAAACGAAATTTCCATTAGGGATCTCTCTGAAATAGAGGAGACCGTCTGATCTCAATGAACCTCAGATTTTTCAAGAGAATCCAGATGATGAATTGACAAGTACATTTGAGACTGAAAACAAAGTTTTGACAAAATGATAGAAAGTTTCTATGATTTTTTTCACAAAAACCCAAACATTGAGCCAAACGGATTTGACCATAGAAACAAAATGCAAAGAAAAATTTGACCATAGACCAATGGAAATGATAAAAGGGAAAAGTCAGTACCTAATGCTCGTTGGAGTAGTACTGTGTGAAAAATAAGATCATGAAGAGATACTAAATCTCTACAATAGAAGGGACGAAGGACAACAAGTAAAAGGAAAACCAAACCCATACCAAAATTGCCAAAGAAAAGAGACTCCAAAATGACCAAGGTTATGTGCAAAAAGGAATATCATGAGCTCATACAAACGTTAAAATTAAGTGTGGACAATGGAAATGGAGAGTGAAGAAGATGCTGAGAAAAATCATATCAATGCTCCATCACAATACAAGAAGTACACAACTCACGACAACATGCGGGGGATTGTTATCCAACAACCCATGCAAGAGATGAAAGGACTAAGAATATCATACGATGAGCCAAAAAAAGCCAAGCAAATTGACCTCGTAGAATTGTGGGAAAAACCAAGACTAGCATATATCTCAACTGACCTAACCCTTGACGAACACAAACTTTTGATTGTTATGTTTAAGGAGTACAAAGATGTTTTTTCCTTGTCCTACAAAGATCTTAAGGGAGTGGATCCTAACATCTACCGGTGTACTATCCCTCTTAAGAACGATGCTAAGCCAAACAGACAACGTCCGTATACTTACAACAAAACATTTGCACAAAAAATCAAGGAGGAGATAGATAAGCTACATGAAGCTGAGTTCATCTACAAAATTGAACACATTGATTGTGGTATCGAAGAAGAATGGAAAGCTCATAATGTGTGTAAACCTCAAGAAGCTGAATATGGCCACCATCATGGATGATTATCCTCTCCCTATTACAGATCATGTGTTAGAGAGAGTGGCAGGCAAAGAACCTTACAACTTCCTAGACGGATTTTCGAGCTATAACCACCTGGCCATCAAACCTGAAGACCATCATAAGTTTTACCAAACAATGGGTTATATATGCCTATCGAGTCATGCCATTTGGCTTCACCAATGCTATTGCCAGTTTTCAACGCTTGATGAGCCAGGCTCCCAATAATATCGATAAATATTCTTAGAAATCTGTAAGGATGACTTTTGTGTTCACTCCTTACTGCAAGAAGACCACGTTGAGCACTTCAAAAAAGTATCCTAGAAGTGTTGGATTTATCAGATTTAGCTATACTTGCATTCATGGTGCGACATGCAAAAATCCTTGGCCACATTGTGTCCAAAACCGGCATATCTACTGATCTTCAGTGAATTTGTCTAGACCAACCGCAGTAAGAGAGAAGAAAAATTGCCAAAATACCCCTCGGGCCTCTAATTTGTGGAAATTCCCAAAATACTCCTCAAATTCCAAAAATATCCTTGTATCTATTTTGGTTAGATTGTTCAAGATTTTCTAATCTTTATTCCTTTTTGACAATTGAGATCTATTTCTGAGTGCTTAGCATGTAATTTGTCACAAATTACCTCACAAAAAAGGAAAATTATGTCTAAAAATAATGAAGCAATTCATCTCCAAAGCCTACATAAGCATCTCAGATTCTAGTTTTAGACGTAGTCGCGAACCACATCAAAACTGACAATGCTTACACTTAAATTAAAGAGCAAAGAGAGAGGAACACAATGCAAGTTTCGGAATTGGAAACAGATTACCAAATCATTAGTTGTGTCGATTACAAGTTTGGAGGAGCTCGTAGCTTGAGCGTACGTTTTTTGAGCTCCCTTCTTCTTCTAAAGATAAGCCTCCCTTCACATTAAGGTTATTGACCTTTATACCTAGGGCATTCTAAATGGCCAGTGGCCGGTTCACATGGACCTTTACAATTGTCATGACAGTATAACAACTCATGGAATTGACCTGCTACTTTGGAATTAGGATTTACACAGAGTATTACTACACTAGCTCGGCAAAATAATATACTACAAATGTGGTGTCCGTCTACGTGTTCGACCAATTGGGCACTCATTTGATCTATCCTCAAACACTAATTTTGGCTAATTTTTGGCCAACTAATAATAATTGTAAATAATTTTCTTTTACTAAACAGCAAAAAATGATAGATAATCAATAAAATTTGATAAGTCGAGCCAGGAAAGTCGGAATTGACTTTTGAAAGCCAATGCCGAAACTTCAAAGAAAGGACTTCGAACATGGCAAATATGAAAAGATGTGGATTTTGAGACAACTTCGAAAGGATCAAAACTGCAGATCAAACGTCATTTGTCGACCGAATATCATAATGAAGAACGGTTTAAACTGCAGGTGATATGAACAACAAGATATGATCAATGGAGGTAAGTATTAAAATGTCAAAAGTTTTAAATTTATTTTTTGTTAACATTTGTCTGGTAACCTAACTGGACATAAAAGTGTCCTTTTAGGGTTTTGGAAAAAATTCCAAAACCATAGTAGATCCACTCATTTTGAAAAATCCTCTCATGAGCTTATAGTTCAAGGACTACTACAAATGGAAAAAATGAAAAACTTGTAGATTTCTCATCTCTTGGTCACTACAAGCCTCCAAAGTTGATGGGCCAGTGCATTTTGCCCAAAACAACAATTTCTTACGGTTGATTCCATATAAATAAGAGTGGGGATTTTTGTAGGACATGAGATAAAATTCCTCGTTAACTTCAATGGGTTGGTGATCAAAACATATGGTTTCTTTTACCTCACTAAATTTGTTTTGGGCAAAAAGAATAGGTACAAAAAAGTTGCATTTTTGCCATTCTGCGGAGCTATCATCAAAGTTTCTATGGTCATGCTCAATACAAATACTATATACATGTTTTCTTAGTTCCCTTTGGGCCTTTGGATTCAAAAGAAGCCATGGAGCATGTCAAAAGGATAATGGATCTCTTACTAAGTGGAACCTTGGGGACAATGATAAAGTGCTAAATACAGCATGAAAGAATTGGGTTTAGCATTATGACCTCTAGAAACCCATAGAAACTACCCAATATCTAGCCAAGTTTGTAGTTTATGATTAGATATGGTTACTACCTACAAAATACACACAATTGGCCTAAGAAACTACCAATATTGAGAAAGTTATACTTGCTACTCTAAAATGTCTTGTATTCATCAACAATAAAAAAACTCAACCATCATCATATACTATGCTATATAGCGTATTAGGTCCAATTGAATTTGGATATCAAGAAAGCCACCAAAAAGATCATAAAAGTGCTAATTTTGGCCAAAAACAGGATTGTGCAATTCTTGTAAGTTGGTCATAACTTTCAATTTTAACACTTAGTTCTCCCTACAAGCATCAAAACATGTTGAGAAACATGAAGGCTTATTCTCTAGCAATTTAAACCTCACAAACATGAAGTTTAGAGTGGTAGAGTTGCAAAAATTTGAAAAAAAGCCAAAAATAGGACCCGTTTTTCACATAGTTTAGTTTCAAAAATATTGTGCAAGAGTAAGGTTAATTGTGAGATCGATATTCCAAAAAAAAAAAGTCAATTTTTTTTTTCAACTCATAAGGCAACTTTGTGGATATATAGCACCTAGAAATTCATTTTCGTACTCTTCAAATAATTCAAGCAAAATGGTCACTTAACAGGACACAAAAGTGTCCAAGGACATAAAAGGTCCTGTTACCATTCTAGTGTTAATTAGTTTTGTTATTATATCCATTTCAATTGACAATGAAATATTCAAATTCAAATTTAAATTTAAATTATAAATTTTAAGTTTTAATTTAATTCATGAATGTTAGTTTTTGAATTAAAATTTATATTTTTAGAGTTTAATTTTAATGATGATTACAAAATTTTTGTTTATGGTTTAAAACTAGATTCTAATTATAAGTTTAAGTTAAGCTTTAATGTTAAATTGAAATTTAGAATATAAAGTTTGAGTTTAAAATTGAATTTAAGATTTAAGTTTAGATTTTAATTTGAGATTTTATCTTATATTTATGGTTTGTGTTTTTTGTGTTTTTTGCCTAAAAACACAAACAGACTTTAGAAATGGCTTACCCTTTTGTTGTTTGTGCTTGCCGCTTTGCATACGACTTACCGCAACCATCGATAGGCAAGTGGGCAAGCCATATGCGGATATGGCTTGTATTTGTGTGTGAAGCGACAAGCACAAATAACAAGTGAACAAGCCATTTTTTGCAATCCGTTTGTGTGTTCTACTCTAAAACGCAAATAGACTTCATAACAGTTTGTCCACGTGGCCATTTGTACTTATCTCTTGCCTATTGATGATTTGGGCAAGTCGCATGCGTTCTTGTTATTGGCACAGATGGACTTCAAAAATGCAAATGGACTCCAGAAACGGCTTGCTCTTTTGCCATGCGTTTTTAACTCGTAAAAAAATAAATGGATATGGCTTGTATTCTTATCATTTAACCTTGCCGTCTCACATATGGCTTGTTGTAACCAACACAAAATTCGACTTCAAAAATTGCTTGCTTTCTTGCCGTTTGTGCTTGCTGCTTCACACAAAGCTATCTGTTTGGGCTTGCCGCTTCAATAGGTACAAAAACAAACTTTGTGCAAAGGAGCAAGCACAAATGACAAGAGGGTAAGACGTTTCTAAAGTCCATTTGAGGTTTTTAAGAGCAAAAATACAAATGGACTTTAGAAACAATTTGCCTCTGGTCATTTGTGCTTGTCGCTTCACATGTGGCTTGCACAAAACATCAATAGGTACAAAAGCAAGCTTTATGCAAAGACAAGGACAAACGATAAGAACAAGCCGTTTTCAAAGGTCGTTTGCATTTTTTCTCTTAAAAACCCAAACATACTTCTAAAACGACTTGCTCTCTTACCATTTGTGCTTGTTGCTTTGCATATTGCTTACCGTAACCATCAATTGGTACAAGAGGCGACATGGTTTCTCTATTTTAGGTGATTTTGGAATCGAAGGAACAAGCCTTAGTGCCTATGCCTGCATATTATGAAGAGCCAAGTGGATATGTGGTTAGTCCATCATATTATCCACCCAAAGAGCCAAAAGCGCCAAAAACATGGAGCATGATTGGATCAGTTGGACCACCAACTGCTACACATGCTGTAAGAGAAGGTCGATATAGCTTGGATGAACGCACATTGTTGTTCATAGCAAATGGAGGAGTAGCGAGATCAAGACCTACTTACCAACATAGGGCTCTTCAAGGAGCACCTCAACAACCCAAAGGACCATGCCACAAGAGTGGTGGAGACCACTGGCTAAGAGAATGTCCTCATGATGAAATCATTAGGGTAAATGCATATTGCCCTGAGTGTGGAGTCACTCATTTGATTCTCGATGAACCCGAATAAAGGAGCGAAAGTAACATTGAACGTGCTAGGGGCAATCCCGACAAGTAGTGGTTCTGAAAATGAAACGGTGATACCTATACAAGTTGTCACGAGAGCATAAGCTCAAAAAGCAAGGGAAGAACCCGTAATTGAGGAATCTAGAGGAGATGTGCTTATTCTTGAGACGAGAAGTCAACGAAACACTTGGAAGGCTATGAAAGCTAGAAAAGAAATTGGAAATCCCAGAAGTCGGAGAGCTCGAGGAAAAAAAGGGACCAGAAAGTGCAAGTTCAGGGGGATCTGTACTAGGTGAAAAGGTGAATGAACCTCTAGATGCACTTATGAAAGCCTACGAGGCGCGGCTACGAGGTGAATGAACCTCTAGATGCACTTATGAAAGCCTACGAGACGCGGCTTCAAAATAACCAAAACCAAGAACAAAAATGGATGACGTATCCTTACGTTGAGTTGGAAAAGCAAAGGTTGAAGATGTGTTATAAAATGATCCATACTGCTCAAGCTTTGCTAGAGCCACCGGCAAGCAAACCAAAGAGTTGGATGGAAGTTCCAACTCCAACATCATTAACCCCACTAAGACACGAAACTGAAAGGATAACTGAGATTCCCTCAACTGAATTAGAAGAGCCAAGGGTAGTGATGAATACCATAGATCAGGAATCTGAGGGCTTCCATCCTACAATACCAGAGGCCTACAGAGAGCGTGATTGCTTAGACGAGCTTTGGAGACAAATACGAGAAGCAAATGAGGCAGATGAGTTGAGCCACAGAGTTAACCAAACCAGTAAGGAGAGAGATGTATTTCTTCCACCTGTTGAGGAGTTCGAGGCAAGATCTCAAGTAGATCTAGATATTTTCTCATATTGAGGGGATATAGGATCCGTAAGATCTTTAGAGAGTCGACCTCAATCTTTGAGAACCTTACCCTCTTACATGGGAGAGTATGAGGCAAAGTCTGATGTGAAGACATGCCATCACAAAGACTTTCGTCGAGAAAGGCTTTGGACTCTAAAGGATTAATAGACATATTGTCTACACCTGTGACTTGCACCAGTACGCTAGCTAAGCTTCTCCAAATTTGACCTAACATGTGGGCTATAGTTGGGAAATATCTAGAAAGTTTGGGGGTGAAAGATCCAACATCACAGATACAAGAAGGGATCAGAGAGCTGGAAAAGCCTCAGATAAACACGTGACCAGTGCCATTAAACAAGGTAGGAGAGTATTGTGAACGCGAGGATGGCAACACTATGCTTCCAGTTGAGGTCCAAGAAGTTACAACCATGGCAATCCTTGATAGCGGAGTTGGTGTAGCCATTATAACCAAGAGAGATGAAAAAAATGGGAAAAACCTGCCTTGAGGGCTATAAGGATGAAATTGCAACTAGCAGATGGGTATATGGAGAAACCCCACGGGCTTCTAGAGAAGGTGATTGTTAGTTCTTGCGGCATTGAGTATAAGCATGCCTTTGCTATAGTGGATTTTGGCAACATAATACTTGGAAGGCCATTCATGTGACAATTGAAGATGGTCCAAGATTGGGGTACGATCATATATACCTCAAACACATGGAAACCACTACGCTCATAAACCTTAAAGACCATAGTTACAACTTACAAAGACGTGAACCGAACCTCAGTTGAGGAGTTTGATTCACCTACATTAGTAGGATCGGAGCTACCAGTCTTGTTGGGTGAACCAAAGGAGTTATGGATGTGTGGAGCCTCTCAATGTAGAAGCTTACACAACGAGAGGAGTGTATTCTGGAAAGGGCGCTTAAAGATAAGGAATACATCCTTGAACCCTTCTCAAAAGAAACTCTCGAACCTTTAGAATGTACCCATATTCCAACAACCCTAGATGTGTCACGTGTGTGCTATTTCGGATGGGCCCACAACAATGTTCTGTGACAAGGATGGGTATGACATGGTTCCATACTATATGATCAATATAGTAGATGGGAACGAGGAGAAATTATTCTTGGAACAACCCGGACAGGATAACCTGGTGGATGCGGAAGAAGAGGAGTTGTTTTATGACTCCCATAGCAACTTGAGCGAGACGATGACGCAGATAATGAATGCTCTGACAATCCGAGTGAACAAGAGGAAACGAGAACAGATGTTTGGTTCTATGATTTTTTAAATTAAAAAGGAAGACGTCAACAACGCTATAGGGAAAAGAGGACAGTGTGCAAGGCTAGAAAGAATTAGATGCCTAGAATAAGGAAAAATGCAAAATTTTTTATGTCGGTAAGAGCTGAAGATTGTGTTAAAGACAAAGTGTCGGGAAGATTCTCTAGAGCTTGAGATCCAAAGATACGAGACAACATTAGAAACCTGAGAAAACAAACTCTGAAGTTCAAAACTGAAACAAAACCTGAGAAAACAAAAGAACAAGGGTTAGACGAGTTTGGAGAAACAAAATGGACCAAGGTGGAGAGAAAGAAGAAATACCGAGAGCTTAAGAAAACTCTCAGGGAAGTATGGACAATGGTGTTAGGAAATATGACGTAGCTAAGTAAATAATTGAGTAGATTACTTAATGGAGAGAGATAATTTTCATACACAAGAGATTATAGAGTAGAGAGAGAGAGAGAGAGAGAGAGAGAGAGAGAGAGAGAGAGTACACAAGATATACATGGTTCACCCAATGTGGGCTATATCCACGGGAAAGAAGCCACTTAATGGCTTTAGTACTTCAAACAAGAAGTAGGTTACAAAGGGATTATACCCTTGATAGAGATCCCGCCTTGCTTCACTCTTACCACCTCACACCCACCTTGTTGCATCAACTTCACACTATGAAATGTGTGTAGAAATGGCCTCCTTTTATAGGCCAAAAGGGTTGCCCTCTCTCATGAGAGGCAGCCATGTGTAGCCTCCCTTGTGTAGATAAGTCCAAATCGGACCCTCCAATCCGCCCATGTGTGGCCGCCCTTGAGAAGGCAAGTCCGCTTTTGAATTCGGCCCCACCGGCCAAATGACCGACCGTTTTTCGACCACTTTCCGGCCATAATAATTCTGCGAAAAGGAATATTTTGTGAAAATTTTGATTTTCAACAAGTGATTTTATTTTCCGATGAGTTATTTTTCTTCACGCACGATGGCTTCTCCTTATAATGGGGGCCTTACAAATGTGCGTTTTTAACAGAGAAAATTACAAGGGGTAAATCAGGCTCCATACTTAACAAATGGAAGGACGAAAAAAATGAGGACAAAATGAGTGTGTCATCCCACTACAAAACGTTCACTATCCAAGATAGGAAGGTAATGATGACATAACCTCTTCAAGAGCGAAAGGACAAGGAGTGCTATGATGGGCCAGAGGACGCAAAGAAGATAGACTTGGCAGGACTAGGAGAAGAGCCAAGGCCGGTCTATATAGCAACATATCTAAGTATGGGATAGGAGGAGAAGCTCATAGGTCTTCTCAAAGAATACAAGGATGTGTTTGCTTGGTCATATAGAGACCTGAAAGGAATAGATCCGACGATATGCCATCACACGATTCCATTAAAACCCAATGCAAATCCTAGCCGATAGAGACCGTACATATACAATGACATGCTTGCTAAGCGCATCAAGGAGGAGATTGATAAATTGAAGGAGACTGAGTTTATCTCCAATTGCGATGGTGCCTAAGAAGAATGGTAAACTCCGAGTGTGTGTGAATCTAAAGAAGGTTAATGCCGCCACAATTAGGGATAATTATCCCTTACCTATTATTGACCATGTCCTTGAACAAGTGACAGGCAAGCGAACATACTCCTTCTTAGATGGATTCTCAGGCTACAACCAACTCGCAATTACTCCTAAAGATCAATACAAGACATCGTTTGCCACAGAATGGGATATATACGCATATAGGGTAATGCCATTTGGACTGACCAATGCCCCAACAACATTCCAGAGATTAATGGAACATGACTCTTGAGGATATTCTTGGAAATATACATGGATGACCTATGTGTATACTCTCTTTTGAGAGATGAGCATACAGAGCATCTCAAAAAACTATTCGAGAAGTGCAAAACTTATAGGATTTGCCTTAATCTAGAAAAGTGTGTGTTTATGGTTAGACAAGGCGGAATCCTAGGACATATTGTCTCGAAGAATGGCATATCTACCGATTTGGACAAGATTTAAGTAATTGTAGAAATGCCTAGACCAAACAACACAAAGCAACTACAATGCTTTATGGGACACTATGGTTACTACATGAATCGTTTTAAATGTTGAAGAAAGCACTCATATCTACTCGAGTATTGAAAGCACTAGAATGGGAGAGGATCTTTCATGCTCATATCGATGCTTCAAAATTTGTTATTGGATGCATCTTGGCTTAGCTCTAGGAGAAGGAAATATGAATTTCCTAGTCTGTTATGCAAGCAGGAAGCTTAACAGTGCTGAAAAGAAATACACCATGGAGAGAGAGGGGCTTGGGATGATATATGCTGTTAGAAATTTTGGCATTACCTCCTTGCAAATAAGTTTGTGTTTTTCACCGATCATTAAGCCCTCCTATACCTTGTAAACAAACCATGCAATACTGGGAGAATTGTACAATGGTTTATCATATCGCTAGAGTTTGACTTACAATCATGGTTAAAAAGGAAAAGACGCATCGTCGAGAAGATCATCTTTCTAGATTTCTAAATGGAGAAGCTTTAGAAGAGGTAGAGGATGACATCCCTGAAGCATATCTTTCAATATTGAAATGGTAGATAGTCGGTTTACTATCCTATGGAGGTGAGTTAGATAGGGGTAGGAACTTAAACGACAAACGGTTCGACAATCAAGGTATTTCCAATTAATTGACGGACGTTTGTATAATTTAGGCTTGGACAACATTTTACGATTATGCACAGGGCCAAAGGAGTTAGTTTAGGACATGTTTTCACATGTTTAGGACTTAGCATTTCATTGTTCACAAACAAATACATACTAGCACTTGAAACAATTAGGAGTTTATTGGCCAAATATGCACACTGAATGTTCATGTGTACAATTAGTACCAAAGAACATGCAACGCTGTTTCAAGTAACATTTGCACTAGAGTGGAGCCAATATATAATTGACCACCTGACAATGAGGAAGTTTCCTGAACATACCTCTCTAGATCATGACAAAGGGCCACAGAAATAGAGGTTTGGGACTTCACACTAATTGGAAACAACCTATATAAGAGAGGAAAGGACAATTAGCTCAAGATATGTGCGATTGAAAACATGTATTTGCCAGTCCTAGAGCAGGCATATGAAGGACTCAGTGGAAGCCATTTCTCAGGGGATAAAACAACAAAAATTGTTTTAACCGCTGAAATATGGTGGCCTACATTACACATGGACGTTGATGAATACATTAGGAGATGTGATTCTTGCCAGCGTACCAAGGTATCAAAAAAGAGGGATGAGATGCTCTTAAAGCCAATGATGGGAGCCTAAGCATTTGCTAAGTGGGCTATAGATTTTGTCAGACTAATTTCACCACCCGCTTACAAAACTCGCGCCCAATAGTATATCATTGTGGCTATGGACTATCCCACTAGAAGGGATGAAGATAAACGCACACGGAAAGCCGATGCAAGGACCACTGTATAGTTTCCGCAAAGGAAGGTGAGGTTGTGAAAGCATATACTGTAATTAAAGCTTTCAATGAGAACTCTTTAGATTCTCCTCTTGAGTGTAAGAATGATGATTTTGATATCTGCCATGGTTTTCAAGACTCTCATGATATTAACGTTGCAATAGATGAAGATTTTGTCTCAATGTATGGTCTCATTTGAGACGCCTATGGATGTGAAACATGCCAAATATGGTTGTACTTAGAATGCTCTTATGGAACCTAGTAGCATCTTATTTTTCCAAAGGTATAGTTCATGCTTTAGTAAGGAAAGAGGTAACATGTCATGATTGATATTCTTTACCTGTTCTTCTGGTCTGATGAACTGTAAGGCTGTCGAAGAAAGAAATTTGTGCATCCACTTCTGTTCTCCTTTGTAGCCCCTTCATGCATGTCTTCTATCCATTTGGCCAGCTCTTGCTTTGAGTCCACTAGGGTGCTTTCAAATTTGAATTTGAGAGGTGTATCAATCCCCCGATGTCTTTGGTACATTCTTAACCGTCTCTTGATATGTTGCGTGTATCTCAAGGTATAGGTGGTACAAAGTTCATTGTTGTAGATGTGTTTTGCATATTTTCTTTTCTTGTTTGGAGTTGTCTGACTTGGAGATCTCTTGCACATATTTGGTCCTCCCTTTCTCACATCTCATTTTGGTGTTGTGTAACTTGCATCTCCATCTCTGCTTTCATTTTTGCTAGCTACTCCTCTGATGGTTTGTCCCATTTGCTGCAAAAAAAAGAGGACAAACCATCAGTAATGGACTCAAAAGCTAAGGAAAAACAACCCTTCGTTACAACAGTTCAACAATGGATTCCAATAGCAAATCAAAGGAGATTACTACAATGGATCCAAGCTAAGAGACACCACCAAGGGCTATGTCAGGCAAACCCACTAAGCAACAGCCACCAAGGCAGTCACCCACATCACCTAATCAAGTTTGGGTCAAGAAGGCAGAGGTTGCACAATTTCAGCAGACCAATCTTAAAGCTACCTCAACAAAGACAAATGGTAAACCCCAAGAACAAACCATGCGGTATGTTACAAAGGTATGGGTGCTAAAGCAATTGCTTGCTGCTCAAGGTCATCAAACAAATCTAGATTCCAAAGCGACACAACAGGGAACTCCCTTTACAGATCCCTCAGATCAAACCCCAACCACAACCATATCAACCATAACACAATGTTAAGTGGATTTGGATGTCCAAAAAATTATGGCAAACTCCAAAAAATCCAACTGAAATTTGGGCACTTGAACAAAGGCCAACACAAATGGCATATGCGGCTCCTGGAGTCAAACAAGTGTGCCACCACCCAGCTACAAAACGGACCAGCAGTACAAGGGCATCCATTGTCAATCAAACAATGAGCGGCACAATTAGAACGATTATTATTTCACCGCTCTAATATCGGTAATGCCATAAGAGGAAACCTCAGCATCGAATGACAATAAGAATCTTGCTTATACCCTCTTCTCACACATCATTAATCTTTTCCATGCATTGACTGAGTATGCATATAGGCCCGCATTACATGGCCATCATTAGCACACAGTTGTAGCCTATGCACAACATATACCCTAGGCCGATACACCATCGTCCGAGAGGACTCCAACTAGGAGGGGGAGAGTGTTGACGACTGAACATGAGAAGCTACACCATTTTTGTATTATTTAATTTTCATGAGAAGCAAGATATTTTGTAAGGGTTAAGAGATCACTTTTGGTAGGAATGAGCCTCTAAGGAGGAATTGTATATAAACCAAATTTTTGCAACTCTAAAAAACTTTGGAATTAATTAAATCATTGTGTTTACTATGTACCACATCTGAAAGAGACAGAGAGGCAGTGAGGTCTTATCTCTTCCCTACGTGCACTATGGAGCAGCCATTACGGAAGAGATACCACCAATGCGTTAGCAATGATGAGGGTTGTGTACCAACGCCAAGCTTGCTCGGTTTTGATTCCGTTGCGAGGCGAGCTCCCACAAGCTTCTGAGTGAGTTTTCTTGCTAACCGTTTGTCTGTTTGGTGATATCTTTGTACCGATGGGTTTAGGCGAGCAGAGCTACATGTCAGGACCATACATGACGAGAAACGGTGACCTATAATACAATGTGTGTTTGCATACGCATTTGTTGCATGGGTCAAATCTCCACCAATAGTATGTTGTTAAGGTTGTTACAGTAAATCTTGACTAACCTTTGAACTTGTACACCCAACTTTCCAAGTAGCATCTCTAGCCATGCTACCTCACATGTTGCCACTGTAGTGATCCACCAGTTGTTTCCATTGTCATAACTTGCACTCAAATTTGGCATCCTAGGGGCATCATCAACCTTTTTCTTATCCTTTCTTGACGAATTTCAGGAATTTGCAGAACTTACTCCTTCACGTAACCTGCCACCCCATGGGTTTTCAACGTTTTCTTGGCCTAAGTGACCCTCGTGGACCAGACTTAAAACTTATGCCATATGCTATTGTGATGTGGCATGTACACATTGTGAAATAAAAACATTCACCTCACTTTTATACTTCTTGATACATGGGAATAAAAGAAACTATGTAATATTATGATTGAAGGCACAAAGTAATGAATGGTGCGCGTGCGGTGTGAGCAAAGAGATGGACACACTGTGTGGGGTGGATATACCTCTCAAAAGTGATGAGAGATCTCATTCTATTCATATAAATAATGGACAGCCAAACAATATTGGAAACATCGCCTTTACCCCAACACCTTCCACCTAAAAGTGAGTGTGCTGATAAGTGGATCTACAATAGGACCTAGTAGAATATAGGGAGCTAACCTCAATCTATGCTCATTATCTATATAGGCTGTAACAACGTGTCTTTGCTAAAGTACGCATTCATATCCTCTATGTATCATGTAATGACCTGCATGGCTCCATGATGCATCATGATAGTGTTTGTCCGCATGACTGACAGTGCCAACTGCAAATACTCCCACTACACGTGTTATCTTTGGTCTTGATACTAGAAGATCGTGCATGAGACTTCTAAAGGTCGATGATAGTTGCATGATATCTACCAGCTAGTCCTTGGTAGTCCTATCTATGCTCAATGCAACCCCTGTCGATCTATATGTGGCATGCAACTCAATGCTATGTGTATCCTCTACACCATCAGCACAACTCATCGCATATGGTTGTTTCATACCCAACACTAGAATGGTCATCAGGTCCTTGTCACCCATAGGTGGATCGACATGTCCTGCCATCACCATAATAGCCTAGGATATCATGTTAGAGTCCATAGGGTAGCGACCTCTTGGTAAGTAGAGTGTGCCCTATGAGTTTCATGGTGGTGATTCGGGCACATTTGGTCTTGATTCAGAGAGCGTGAGCATTGTAGGTTGAGTTGCATTCATGAGCACATAGGATGTCCATGTTTCATTTCCTCGAGTAGTGATTGTCTTAGAAGATTGAGTAGGTAATTGACAACCATCCACTAGTTTCCATGCGCCTGCGGGTCGGGGAAGGCTAAAGAACAAGAGGAAGCAGCAAAGATGTTCTTAATAGCCCGTCCAACCCTCTTTCCCCTGAGAGAAATGACATAAAGAAACCACATGTAGACACATATTCTTCCTCCAACTCAATATCATGTACCTCACATGACAAGTATCCAGTGTTTGCAGCTACAGTATTGTCTTCCATACAATCGCTTTACAATTTGCATAACCTCAATCCTTTTGCATGTGCTATCAAACATAATGTCTTCTTTACCCCACAAATATGCATTCTCATCCATATAATTTACTTCTCCACTTGCAAGACCTTTGTTAGATTTTGACCCTTTTTGATGTTTTTGATGCCCAAAGATCCCAGGAGCTTTGAGGAAGCTAGGGAACTATTAAACAGGTGTTCTGATGCATTTTAGAGGCAAAAAATAGAAATTTCATTGTGATTTTTTTTTCACAAGGTTTGCAAAAGTGCTCTAATGCACGTGGAAAGTCACTTAGTACATGGGGATTTGGCCTATGAAACCTTCTACTATCATTATGCTGCCAAAATTGGTCTAGAGTAGGCAATTTTCAGCCCAATAAAAGTGGGACAGCTCATAGAAGTTTATAGGCTTATTCAAACTTTAATTGGAATAAAGAAATACCAAAAGGGGCGCCAACCTTTGGGGCCAACACAGTATCATTGTTTGCTTGGGAGCACTCTAGCTACCAAGATGTAATTTGTTTCAAAGTGTTGAATTGCAGTCAGAGGTGTATTCGTGAAGTTACTTTGTGTCGTAAAGTGAAAGTAGAGTTAATCAACACATAGATCACGTGAAAGCCAAATTTTACCGCCCTTTAGTGAGGCTAAGGGCCGGTTTCATGGTTTTGTTGTTGGGATAGTATCACTTTTTCCTCAAGAATTGAGGCTTGGTCAGTTTTTGGCAAAGACACAAAGTGCAGGAACTTGGAATTCCATTATGGCTGATAAGACAAATGACACAAGAGAAGAGGGTTCCTCTTCAATGGATAGACAGGCTATTCCTCGAGTGTTTGAGGTTGGAGAGAGTTCACATCCACCACTCTCTGTACCTTTTGTTGATATGAATGTTCCACAAGCTCGAGGGTTAATGATTGGGTAGCTAGACGAGGATGCGTTTAGGACACAATTGGTTGTTGTGAATGTGTATACTTAATTGTTGCATAGCCCTAGACTTATGGAGTTTCTGTAAGCTCCACCAGTGTTACAATAGGTAAGAAAATTTTCTCAACTAGTAGAGCACGTTCAGGCTCAAGCCTAGGTTCCTTATGTGTCCTAGCAGGGCAGGGAGCATTTGCATGTTGCAGAGTTAGTTGGGGATCCAAGACAAACTTCTTTTGTGTACGAACATGTGGTTAGAACACCAATTCCAAAGGCTATACCAGTTCAGCCAGCTACCTTTCAAAGTCCAAATGTTGGTTTAAATGGACAGGGAACTACCTCCAGGCTATGCATCAGGTATTTCCACCACCTACAGTACATCCTCGGTATTTTGGGGGTGGATCTGTGTTTCAAAAGCATGGTTGGTTATGTACCTGAAAATCAACGATACATGTCAAGAGAACGGTCTTTGGGGGTATGCACGGGATAATGCCCAACCCCATGTATGATAATATCGGCTTATAGCTAGGGTTTCAGTGTAATTAGGGACAATTTGGGGTGTCACATTAGGGAAATTTTAGTACGGCTATTTTTTCGAATCAGCAAGAAAGATATGGCACCAGGATGCCAAGATCCTAATGACCAAGGGGCACAAATGATCCCTACCATTGTACCCATGTCGAAGACACTTCCTTATGATAATTTGGTAGTGTTGGACAGGCCAAAACCATACAAAGAAGGTGGTGCATCTGTGAAGTTTGATACTTTTAGCGGATTTGAGGAAAAGATAAAGGCTCTCACGTTTTGCCAACAGTTTGATACTACCTATGTGGGGAGGGGGGAATTTTATTGAGGCTTCAAAGGTGCGTAAAGCTACCACTTTCTTGAAACGCATTCATGGTGGACGACATTGTTGATGCAAGGACAGGCACCCGTCACATGGGTTTACTTCAAACAGATGTTTGCGTGGCCGTCAAACAAATTTGAAGCCGCTGTTATGACAAATTAGAGCCAACTCAATGCGGCTACTTGCAAAAGCTTAGAGGAGTATAATCAAAAGTTTTGTAAAGCATTACTTTCAGTTATTGCCTATAGATTTGTGCCATTGACAAAGCAGATATAGAAGTATTGTTGTGGGCTGCCTAAAGGGCTCATGAATTATTGTACAAACAACAGAGTGGCCACCCTTACTTAACTTATGGAAGTTGCCAACTCTCATCATGTCTTGTTGAAGGGAGAAGATAATGGATGCGAGTCAAAGAAAAATTCAACAAAGAATCCCTTTGCAAAAGCGACTCCTGAAGCGTCCCAGGGGTCAAGAAGGTCAGAAAAAGCTAAGGACTTAATCGAGACGTCTAGAGGACAGACTAAGAAACAAAAGAAGAAGCCTTTTGTGCGCAAGTCTTTCAAAGAGAAGAAGGCTTTTATGGCTCATAATAAATGATTTATTTGTGAGCACCATGGTTACTTTGCTACAGATTGTCCATAGAGAAGAGACCAGCTAACTCAGAGGATAAAAAGGACAAGAAATAAAAGAAGCCCAAACCCATACCTAGTTTAGTGCCAAATATGGTGGACGAAAGACCAAACTCTAATGCAAGTGAGTTATACAGAGCGTGGGATAAAGTCAGGGATCAGACAATGCTTATTTTCTTTGATTAGTAGGTGCCAAGGCAAACTTTATCTCACCAGAGTTGGCTATCAAGTTGGGCATCAAAGCGGAAGAGATGGGATACATAGCAGAGGCTCGTTTGGCATGTCCTCGCCATTCAGAGTGTGTTACTCCCATCATTTGAAAGCTATGTCTACATTCAATCATATGTGGACACATAAGAATTTTACATCATGCCATTGGAAGCGTGCGATGTGTTGTTGAAAATCCCATGGATGTTCCGTGTACATGAAGTTTTGGATGTCTTCAACAAAAAGGTCATTGTGTAGCATATGGGCAAAACTCACATCTTGGATGTAAAGCTTGAAGGAGCGTCTATCCCTATTGTATCAGCTTTGTCTATCGCTTCTCTAATTAAAAATCATATTTTGGCGTAATTGATTTTTGCACGTGATGTTTCAGATAATTGTCAATCAAATTTATCTCTGTTAGATAAAGAAACGTTAGCATTTTTGTGAGAGTTTAGTGACTATTTTTTTACTTATTACCGTCTCAGTTGCCACTGGAGAGGCGTGAGGATCATGCAATAGATTTGGTGATAGGTTGTAGCCCACCAAGAAGACCTCCCTACGAGGTTAGTGCGGCCCAATAGAAAGAGATTATGAGGCAAGTAGAGGAGCTATTAGAAAAAGGGTTGATTCAACCTAGTTCTTCACCCTTTTGCTCCCCATTGCTTCTAGTGCAAAAGAAGGATGGCTCTTGGCCCATGTGTAATGATTATCTTGTGTTGACTAAGAATACCATCAAGAATAGGTTTCCTATTCCAAGGATTGATGATATTCTTCACCGTTTAGAGGGTGCACAAATTTTCAGCAAGATAAACCTTAAGAGTGGATACCATCAAATTTGTATCAGGCCAGAGGAAGACTGTGTTTAGAACAACATTTGCTCTATATGAGTTTCTAGTGACTCCATTTGGTCTTACAAATGCTCGTGCTACGTTCAATAGCAGGATGGATCATATCTTCCGCACACATCAAATGTTTGTTGGCACATTCTTTGATGACATGATAATCTATTCAAAGAATCAATAAGAACATAAGTGTCATTTAACCATTGTATTCAAAGATTTACGTAGTCATAGGTTGCTCATCAACCCCAAGAAAAGTGAATTATTTTTAGAAGAGATCCACTTTTTAGGCCACATAGTGCCAAAGGATGGTGTCCGAATGGATCCTGCTAAGTTGAAGCAATCAAGACATGGCCAGACTTGAAGATTGTGCATGATTTCTATAGATTCTTGGGATTATGTTCTTAGTACAAAATATTCATATAAAACTTTTTTGAGATTGCTTCACCCCTACATGATTTGCAAAAGAAAGAGGTCACTTTCAAATGGACACAAAGAGAAATTTCAGCTTTTAATCTCTTGAAGGAAAAGACGACTTCGCATCCAATAGTTTTTTTCAGACCTCAGAAGTCATTTGTGGTCCAGTGTGATTCTTGTGGCAATGGTATTGGTGAAATGAATGTTGATGCAAGATGCTCAACTAGTAGCCTATGAAAGCAGAGTCTTGCAAGGGCTAGCACAAACTATGCAAACCTATAAGAAAGAGCTACTGGTTGTGATTCATGCTTTCAAGTTGGAAACACTACCTGCTAGGTGCTGATCTTGTTGTCCAAACACATCATCAGACCTTGCGATACTTCTTGACATAGTGAAAGTTATCTGAAAATCATATGCGATGGGCAAACATTCTCTCTATGTTCCACTTCCAGGTTGTGCATGTGGAAGGCAAGAAGAATGTTGTAGTTGATGCATTGTCAAGAAAGCCGCAAATTTTAGTTGTCAATTCCTTATCATCATGAGCTTGATGACATGAAGGAACAATATGCTATAGATAAAGATTTTGCAAGAATCTTTGAATAGTTGTTAGATGGAAAAAGCCATGAGCACTATCTCCTCAAGGATGCTTTTATGATGACGCATGGAAGACTATGTGTCACGAGGCCATTTCGACATAAGGTTATGGTAGAAAGTCATGTCCCACTATATGTAGGGCATCGTGGTATAGATGCAACAGTAAAAGCCATCGAGACATTCTTTTATTGGCCCATTTTGAGGAGAGATGTGGAGCCTTTGTGCGAGCATGAGTCATTTGTCAAAAGGTAAATTTTGACAAGAAAAAGGCACCAAGGTTGCTACAACCATTGCCTATTCCAAACAAGCCATGAAAAATATTGCTATGGATTTTATCTTTGATCTTCCAAGAACACCAATAGGGAATGATGGTATTTGGACCATAATTTGTAGGTTCAATAAACATGCCCATTTTATTACTATCAGGAAGCAAATAAAATTTGATCAGATGGCATGGTTCTTTATGTACAATGTGTTGAAGTACCATGGTATGCCACAATCGATGATCAATGATCATGATCCTCATATGAAGAGCTTCTTTTGGAGAGGATTGGTTGAAAACATGGACACTATGCTCAAGTTTTCCTCCTCATTTTATCCACAAATTGATGGACAGTTAGAAGAAGCCAATTCTACTCTCTCATATCTGCTAAAATCCTACGTATCAGATAATAAGGCCAAGTGGGAACACTATTTACCCATGCTTGAGTATGCATACAGCAATACGATGCATTCGTCAGCATGCAAGGCACCCTTTGAAATTGTTAAGGGTGGCAAAAAGTTTCCTCCTATTTTTCACAAAAGGGATAAGATTTTTGAAGTAGATTGATATGTAGGGAACATGGATAATATGTATAAGACTCGGGCAAAGAAAAAAAGGACTGTTGATCATCACCAATGTGAACTGTTGTTTTCTACTAGTGATTGGGTTCTTTTGCGGTTTAAAAAGACAAGATTAAAGAAGATGAAGGGCAAGGAAATATTGTTTCTCAAGCTCAAAATGCGTTACTGTGGGCCTTTTCAAGTTCTTGACAAGATCAATGATATTGCTTATAGGAGAAATGGCCTGACAATTGGAAGATTTATAATGCGTTTCATGTGAGTCTTCTAAGACCGTTTGTGGGTGATGTGCCAGAAGATACGCCAAGTGGAAATCAACCTGAAGTTGAGGAACTTGATAAGATCTTGGCACCTGAGCATATTTTGGCACATAAGGAAAGAAAAGTTAGGAAAAAGGTTACATGACGTTATTTAGTGAAGTTCAAGAACTCTCCACCTATGATTGCAAAGTGGATGGAAGAGAGTGAATTGTTAGTCACCGAATGTATTGCAACTTTACCTTGAAGCCTTTGGTTTACAACCGATGTATGCCCCAACTCAACGTGCTGAGAAGAGGGGTGATCCTAGAGCTAGCACATCATATGTACATAATATTCAGTGCAATAGAAGTGTACATTGCTTAACAAGGGGTAAAGATATAATTCACTTCTATGATTGACCGAATGACAAAGTATGAAGGTTTCATTAAGTCATTTGTATCTATGATTCATGACCTTTCTTGCGGATACATGTGATCATAAAAGGGTGCTAATCACACTAAATCATCTATGTCATGTATATTTGGCATGCAATTGAGTATGTTTGCAATTTCAACAGGGGGGTATGCAAAACACTAACCTTAAACTTCCCTTGGTTTTTATTTAATTTTAGGGACCCTCTTTCACAAATGGCCAAACATTGTATGGCCAGTGTAAAAGGTTGATGGCCAAGAAGTTCACTCGCAGCAATGAAGGCTAGGTCACCACGAGATGGTTGGAACAATCAGCAAAGAAATCCGAGTGGTAAAAGGGTGGCTAGGCTCAATTGAAGTCATCCGGGCGGCTCCAAAGCCACTCTACAAGACACATCAGCTAATGGGGTTGGCCCAAATCGATATGGGATGTTTGGGGGTTGATTTGACTTTATTAAGAGCTACCGTGTCTGTGAGGAGTTAGTACATGTGATCACAACTTTAATGCAAAGCTTACCTTTTCCTTTGTCTTATGTAGCACGATGATTCCGCTCTCGAGCACATCTCTCCCCTTATGAATACAAAATCGTGATGCTTAGCTCAAGAGCTATTCATCTATATGTATAGTTCTGTGGGTTTATGCGCGATTGCGAAGGCAACAGCCTCTTGAACTAGTACTTGATTAGCTAACTGTTAATCGCAAGCAAGTCCATTGGAGAGATTTCTTGCGAGAATCTTGTCCAAATCAATGGGCAAGTAGCCTATAGGTGCAAGAACTGAAGGGCTTGCTACATATGCGATTGGCATGCAAAACGGAGCCAAAACAGAGAATTACAGCCTTCTGTAGTTTTTTGCAAGCTTAGGGTTTTGACCTTTTTGATGCCTGAAGATCCTAGGAGCTTCGAGGACGCTAGGGAACTATTAAACAGGTGCTCCATTGCCTTTTAGAGGCAAAAAAACATGCTGTATTTTCTCCCAAAGTTTGCAGAAGTGTTCTAATGCGCGTGGAAAGTCACCTAGTACATGGGGATTTGGTATGTGAAACCTTCTACTATCTTTATGTTGCCAAAATTGGTCTAGAGTAGGAAATTTTCAGTCCAATAGAAGTGGGATACCTCGTAGAAGTTTAAAGGTTTTCTCCAACTTCAATTGAAATAAAGAAATATAAAAAAGGGCACCAACCTTTGGGGCCAACATGGTGTCACTGTCTGCTTGGGAGCACTCTAGCTGCCAAGTCGTGATTTGTTTTGAAGTGTTGAATTCTAGTCATAGGTTTGTACGTGAAGTTACTTTGTGTCGTAAATGGCAAGTAGAGTTAATCAACTCGCATAAAAAACATGCTTCATGTGGAGCATATATGCCACAACATAGTTAAGCATAATCACTACTAGTGTATGTAAACACAACTAGTGTGAGTGTTAAAGTGCACATAATATTAGCATCCTAACTGCTCCATTGATCACCTAATCTTGCCAAAAATCTTAAATTATAGTGCATTACCATGAAGTTACAATATTGATGGATTCTCTTTATTCCTAAGCCTCTAAAAACTTTAACACTATAAGAGAAATTTAAAAGAGAAAGAAATACTTTTTAGGTAATCCTTGATGGCAGCTCGTGAGTATGGATAAACTTGAGTTTCTTTATTTGAAAAGATTTAGGTCTTGTAATGTCCAATAATAAATTTCAATTCACAGTAACTAGGAATTACGAAGATTGTGTCGGGAATGTTGGCATTTGATGTATTAGTCAAACTCTTTATCTATATATGTCAATGGAGATATTTTTTATTTTAAGAATTCAAAGAGAAAATATATGTATCTCTCCTTCTGGTACATCTCTATTGCTTCAACAAACCTCCCCCCCCCCCCCCAAAAAAAAAAAACCCAAACCACCACCAAGTGAAACATATTTTATACGCTTACCAAGCTTTTTGAGTAGCCCCCCTTCATCGCTCGTGTGGTACGATACATTTTCAATGCTTGATCCCTCATGATCTTACTAGCAAACTTTCTAGTACCAAGCTCATGACATAGCCCATGAACCTTTCACCCCATATGTAGCAAACATTGCTTGATGCAAAGTTTATATAATCATGTAATAATAAGAAAAATAAGTGCTATATATTTGACATATTACAACATTTGCATGCACCTACTTGGTGTAGTCTAAAGGTAGCTTCTCTCCCAAGCTCTTCATCTCCTCTACACTAGCCTTCACATTTGACATTGCATCCTCTTATGAGTGTGGAGCACTTTTTTGTTCTAAGTACATGTGCAATGAGCCATGTGATCATTGGCCTTACATATCACAAGTAAATGCAAAATTTTTCATTTTTTAACACCAAAGATGACAATTTGCAAAAAACACAAAAGAAATGTCAAAGGTCTGCACTGGACTCACATCTGAGCATGGTCCTAAAAAGTGGAATCAAAATTGTGTGTGTAACAACTCAAGGGTGGTTAGCTCTCTCTTCGAATTGCCCATGTCTACTTTCACAGAATAATCAAACCATCTCTCAACAAGTTTACAGAATCAATCTCCTAAACCACATGCGGTACACAAAAGAAAAAAACTACACGCTCTTCAAATGAGCTACAGAGAAACATTAGGAGAAATGTCTATCTCACAAAGGGCCATTTGGTTTCAAGACTAATTAGTGGCCAACCAATAGGAAGATAATGGTGGTGACATTTAGCATTTAAGAAAATGTAGAATTCTCATAATTGGTCCCCTCTTTTCTTTGGTATCTCTTCGTCAAAACCACAAAATTCAAGTAGAAAAAAAAGGTAGAAGAGGAGTCCATTGTTGTATGAAAAGTGAAAAGTGACTTTTGTCAAGTAAGGGGTCGTTTTCAAAAGGCGCGGTCATGTACTTCGGGACAAAGAAGCATGATAAAATAGCTTTTCTCAAGTTGGTAAAAGAGATAGGATAGCCCAACAAAGGCGCTTCTCACTCCAGTCCTTCTCGCTCCTTTGAGAGAGCACTACCTATCTTTGGTTGCCTCCCCTGTTTCACCCACATGACAAAAGCTAAGCTAACTTGTCTACATGAATGCACATTTTGAAACCCCTCACATCATAAAAGTGATCGTTCACCTTACAAAGTGGCTTTCACAAAGCAATGCACCCCTCCCTCCCTTGTTCCTAACACTTTTCTCCTCAAATCTTGTGGCTATGAACAAGGGAAGCCAAGAAATTTAGGGACAAACTATAGCATGGCTACCTCTTCTTAGGTACTAGGTGTCACCACCACTCTCTTCTTATTGATTGGCCACTAATTAATCTTAAACCCAAAGGATCCCTTTTGAGTTCACAATTTCCTTAATGTTATCGCTCAACTTGTTTAAAAAGTATGTAGTTTTGGATTTTGTGTGGTTCAAATGGTTTAGAAATTTAAAGTTTTAAGCTTGTTGTAAAGGCACTTTGATGAGCCTATGAAAGTAGCTATGATGAAGCTTCAAAGGTGCTCAATAACACTTGATCTTACACCACCTTAGAATGTGAGATGAAAATTGAGAAAAGAAACACAACAATATGGTGCAATGTCTAGCATCAATTTTGGCTCAACTCCTTTTGAATGTGTAGCTTTTTACTTTTGTATGATAAAAGTAGTCATGAGCAATCTTGAAAGACACTAAATGGCCCTTGAGTCTTACACTATGGACTTTAAGAAAATCGTAAGAGGTGTGGAGTCCATTTTCAATGCACATGCTAACAAGATGATGATAATTGCAGACCCCTCTTGTGAAACTAGCTTGTTCCAGCTTCTCTAGCTTCTTGCACCTTCTCTAGAAATACAATTAAAATGAAGGATGCTTATAAAACAGAAGCTTTACATTCTAGCAACAACCACTTCAAGCACTAAGAGATAAGCTCAATGCTGACCTATGAAGCTTTGCTTGTGGTTTCTTGATTTTTCCTCTTAACCTGCACAAAACTCAAAAAAACT
This sequence comes from Adiantum capillus-veneris, assembly GCF_014529385.1. Taxonomy (NCBI): domain Eukaryota; kingdom Viridiplantae; phylum Streptophyta; class Polypodiopsida; order Polypodiales; family Pteridaceae; genus Adiantum; species Adiantum capillus-veneris. The sequence goes on from NC_140934.1 coordinate 66,144,191, forward strand.
TACACATGTGAGATGTAAGGCCGTTATATAATAGCATGGATCATTGCATGTTTGACGGTAACATACAAATTATCCTCCACACTCCTAATGGGTTCCATTGGGAGGTTGCAATGTCAAATTCAAAGGCTATTGTAGAGGAGACAGAGAGCTTGAGAAAGAAGTTACCTCTAGGCTTTGCCATGTAGATGCATGCAAATGTTCCAATCTACCAAATCTGTATCATGGTTCTTTGTTTATTATTACATTGGCTGTATAGACATCGTATCAAGTAACACTGTCTACACATTTGAGTTGTATATTCATGAGCTTTGGCAAAAGCTTGGTACTAGAAAGGTCGCTAAGAAGCTTCCAAAGATTGATCTAGTCTCTCGTGCATTGGTTTACAAGTATGAGTAGTCGTCTAATTTTAAGAGACCTCGAAAGCAATGTTTTGATGTGTTCCATTGCATAATCCTAGGAGCAAGCTTCGACTTGAGTTTAGTAGGTGGATGCTATAACTAATAGTAGATTATATACCTTTGTCTATTAGGTCATGGAGTTTATCAAACGATGAGCATGATACTTCATAAATGTTTGGGATGGCTCAATTATCCATTTGGTGGACTTCCATTAGCAAAGACCAAGCTATGGAAAAATATTCTAATTACACACCTCAGATTCCACCTAAAAGAAATTACACATGTAGATTTTGAGCTATTCGGTCAAAGCATGCTTAACATAAGGCACACACATGACTAGTCACCATCACAAATACTCCCTGCGACAAGAAGCTTGGCTGTCAAGTTGCAGAACTCAAAAACATTCAATTTACGCGGGTTGATTTAGCTAGCAGGGGTGGTGGTATTGTAGCCATGTTGCAAAAACATCAAACCAACTTGCATATTGATAAGCAAGGCAAGCCATGCATACAATGATTGCTACAAAGATTTAGCCTTCAATGATTTTGTCTTTGTCTTCATGTCATACTCCATGCCAAGCTTTAGATGCTTTTCTGACTTGAGTGCGATGTTATTAGGCATAAAACAATCACACCATTGCATATTTGCACTCTGAGGGCAGCCATTGACTTGTGGAACTTGGGGCCACCTATTTCCCCTCCCCTCACTAGATGACCTTATTGCCTTGGTATACGAGAGCCCTTTCTCTCCCATCCTTGCCCCAACTTTCGCATCATTTCAGCATTGCATTAATGCTAGATTTGATACATTTTTAGCCTCTTAGATTTATGTTCTTGAAACTAGCATTGGGCCCTTGATTCCTATCACCCAAATCAGTCCCAGATCTAACCCTTGGCAGCCATCTACAACCAACATCAAGTCAGACCTCATTGGTGCATCCATTCAACCCTAGAGGCACTTCATCTTAAAAAGTTGCTAGGACCATCAAATCGAGTAGTCTTGTATTGAGTTAGCATATTTTTATGCCTTCTATTTACACAATCTAAAGCAAATACGACATTTGTAACGATGCCGCGGGGCGGGGCAGGGGGGGGGGGGAGGTTCAAAGGGTTGGTTGGGACCCCATTAGTGCAACTTCTCCTCTCTCTCTCTCTCTCTCTCTCTCTCTCTCTCTCTCTCTCTCTCTCTACATCTTTACCACCTCTATCTCTCGCTCTCTCACACACACACACATGCCCAGACCTATCTTTAGGAGTGCCATATATGTAGCACTCTATCTGTAATCGGCCTTGCCTATGGATTGTGTCACACATCCTACCCTAGTCTTAACATTACCCCCGCTTGAAGGACAACTTTTGTCCTCAAAAACATCAATGAAAATTTTCTTCAAAAGAGCACCATTTTTTTTTGTCCTTTTAAGAGCTCTTACCTTTGCCTTTGGATGTATCGTAAGACAAAGGACCATCCTTTCATAGTCGTAACAACCCCTCCGGGACTTCCTTTTTTAGTTTTTGATGTAGCATGTGCCGATTCATCACTTTTCGAAACTCGAACTTTGGGAGAGTAAGATGGTTTCTTCCTCAATGAGAAAAACAGTAGGATCATCAAAATCCAACTTTTCCTTCATGATTTGCAAGCATAATGCATTTACAACCATCTCATACTCCTCAAGAAACTTCATAAGTACCAAGGTAGCTCGCTCAATACTAGTCAATGCACTGTCCATTGTGAAGAATTGATCAAGAATGAACTTTTCCTTCATTAAAAAATGACTAAACGAAAGTCCACGCTTCAAACTTCATGCGAAAAGATTGCCAAAGAAGGGTAGCCGCTCACATCGTATAGTCTCGATCAAACATATCTCCAAGTTTTGACCACATCTTACTGGTAGTTTTCAAGTCAGTATTGTGGGAAAAACCTGAATAGTGGGAGACATGGGCTTTGGATCACTTGCATCCCAATCAACACATGATTGGAGTAACTCGTCATCTTGAAGTTGAGTCCAACTATTGTTGTCAGATCGCATAGGTCTTGTCTTCAAGCCATCGACAATGTACCACAAACCTTTGAATAAAACCACAACCATATGATCAATTTCCAATGACCACAATTAGGTCTTCTATCTTTGTTTTGCTAGCATTTGAACATGGGGGAGCCATTTATGAGTTTTGTCTAGCCAGCCGATATCTAAAAACACTCAACGTCAAAATCAAATGCCAAGAATGATCCTTAAGCTTGCTACTTGTGTTGGGCCATTAATCCATAGCTATCGCTGATCTCCTCTTCTTATCACTCTCCCACAATCACAAGCCAAGAAGATCTAACACAATGTCAAAGTAGCCGATGTGGAAGCGTAAAGATAGAGAGAGAATGCAGGAGAGAGAAAGAGACATTTTTTGCACCAACACGCTCGGCAATTAATTAGTTGATTATACAATGGGGCTTAGGGTCCTCATATACCCTTCAAATAAATTTCCCAACCCATTCTCATGTCGAGTAAGTTAAAAAATACCTAAAATATCAAGTGAATAGGATCACACTGGGCATTACTTGAGATGCATAACTTTAACAAAAGCATGACCATTGGCTACACCACAACCGCAAAAAGAAAATTTGGAAACTTATAGGAGAAGTGTGATGGAACACAATAAAAGAGCTGAATGCATGCAAGTTCGAGGTACTGATAGTTGCCAAGGGTTTGCTGAAAGCCATGTTGATGATGGAAACCTCTCTCTCTCTCTCTCTCTCTCTCTCTCTCTCTCTCTCTCTCTCTCTCTCTCTCTCTCTCTCTCTCTCTCTCTCTCTCTCTCTCTCTAAAATCATAGTTGACGTTCTATTACTTGACCCCTTTCGAGCACTTAAAATGGTATCTACCCCTAGAGGAAGGAAAAATTGTATCAAAGATTCCTGTAGACAATTACAATGGGCCAATGGCCAAACAGTAAGTATTATTGAAAATAATAGAAAAAAGGAAAAAAACCCTCCTTAAAAAGTTAAAATGTGTCCTGGCAATTACTGAAGGGAGACGAGAAGAGGGGGAGGGTATCCATTAAAACCTTTGAAAGATAGACATGACCAAAATTTTGTGAAGAGTAAACGATCGAAAGAGGTATGGGGCATGTCTAAAGAAGCCGAAGATAACATCAAAAGGTGCGCTGAGAAACAAGCACTACACAAGAGGCTTAGCGATGAGCAGGAAGAGTCTCAAGAGGATAACCAAAACTACTACCATACAAGGTTCCCATCCACAAGAAGGAAGAAACACTAGTGAAGTGCTATGGAGGAAGTCGATGAAACTAGAAGACACCACCATATAGACACCTTCTAGAAAACAATATTAAGAGAGGAACCGGTAGGGTCGACATGCAAGCTAGCAAAGCAACCACCACGAAAGAAGGAAGAACCACGAATGAATGCCATGGAAGGGAGAAGATAGTCTATTTGTGATAGAAACAGCTATTATATCACACTATACATCTAATGGATTTTCACAGCTATTGAGAAAAGAAAGGTCATTCATTTATAGGCCATTGAACATTATTACTTCATAATGGACAAGTTGGAAAAGTTTCAAATTAAAGAGATGAAATCTTCATACAATAGTATGGAAGACTTGTCCTGATATAAGGAACATTTGATACCTGCATTAAAATACTCTTTGAATGATGCTAATGAAGAGGTCAATGTCAACCAAAGCTTTGGGAGCGTTAATGCAAACATTCCAACTATTGACAATATGGTGGAGGTGCCAGCTAAAAGTAGTGCGCAAAGACTTGAGGCTTTTGTAGTGTTGCATGCATTTGAGAGCAGTGGAGCCAATCCTTGTGATGATGTCTCATGGGATGAGCTTCTGTTTTGGAAGACATGGTTTGTTTTGGCTATGATGAATAACACTTTGTACTAGAGAAAGCAAACTTTGTTTAAATTGTTGTATTGTCAACCATAATTAAATTTATCAATGGAAATTGAATTATCAATTTTTTGTGATGAGTAGATTTTGATGATTCTTTCTGACTTTAAATCTGAATGCTTGGCAAAGTTGATAGTTATTGTACAGCCCATGATATTAAGTTTCAAAGATCATGGAGTTGTATCAATCATGAAAGTATTAGCAGATAAAGGTATGGCAAAGGAGAAGAGAGTACCGAAGTTTTCAAATGATTGTTCAACTATATAGCATGACCTATCTTATTCATTAAAATGGATTTTATCTAAAAAGGAGCAGTTTTATGAGGACAATGAACCAACTAATTTTATATTATATTCTAACTAGTCAAAAATCATTTGGATGACAACTTATATTTCATGCAAGTATATTCTGAGCCACACTATTCTTCTCGAGATCATGATTCTATGTTCATTGTTGCTGAAGACTTCCACACCTGTGAAAACTTATGATTCAAACATTGTTCAAACCAATAAAACAAGGTATTGAAGATCATGTATTTCAATACCTAAGAGGACAATGATATCTTGCCATTGGAACATTTAGTTAAGTTGATAAGTATTCAAGCAATAAAATCCTTGAATGCTTGTGATTCGTCAATCAAAATTGATGAAAGTTAGCTTTATTAAGTGAATTGTTAGCTCTTAATTTTATCATCAATTTGGTCTAATATCGATGATGACATTGATAGCACAGTTATATATCCATCATCTTTTCATAGTTACTTATGAAATTGCACATTGTGTATGTATTTGAGTGGCCTCATTGAATCTCTTCGGAGGGTCTAGCCCCTGTCCCCATATACATTTTAGTGATGCATGATGAGTTGAATAAACACGATATTAATTTTCAACGCTCCTTTGCTACCCTGATGATAATCTAGATTAAAATTTCTCACTTTGTAGTGAAGGTGATAAAATCAATTAGGAAATTTGATTTCTAAATACCAAGATGGTCAACTAATATCAACAATTCAACTTTTTTTTTTTGGTTTGGCTATGGATCAAACCAAAGAGGAATTTGAAAGAGCCATTGATAAACTTTGTTTGGATATTTTTGAATGAGTTCAATCGAGATGTTTATGTAGAGGAACCTAAACAACTATTGTTCAGATATCCTCATATCATGATTAAAGTTTATGTTTTAAAGAAGCCCATGGAAAGAAAGACATAGCTAAACTTACTGGTATTGCATTATTAATGATAAGTAGTCTGAGTAATTTTTTCAAATTACCAAAGATTCAAAAGATGTTTAATTATATCAACATTGAAGGACCAACCAAGAATGAATAGTATTCCTCGATATTATAAGACTATTGAGTTTTCATTCAATTCTTTTAGTTGTTCTCCAATTGCGCTAATAAACAAGACAATTCTACGTGTCACTTTGAACATCTACAAAACGAATGTTGATAAACACCCTGCGAGGATGCATATTAAACAGGAGGGAAGGAATGATGGAGTTGTGAAGAACTAGACAACGAAATAGTCAACCAAACAAAAAGCCAAAAGCAAAGTTTAATGCACCAAATCAAAATTTTCACTAACCTATAAATATTGGTAGGCTTTATTGTAGAGATGTGAATGTTTATTATATGTAACAATCTATATTCGATTTAGCCTTGTGGCTAGCTATGAATCTATGAGCAAGATTAGCCATGGTTGCTTAGTTGCAACACTTTGTCCTTATATATCTTGTACTACTATTTATGTCTCTAGTATACATATTTCTTGAGGATTACCTTTCATTGCAATTCGCCCAAGTCAACAAACCTTCTTCAGTTTTTAAAACCTTCTCTCCCTTCTCTCTTAAGAAGATGTCTTGGGTTATTTCTAGAAGGTTTGGCAATTAAGATGGGCTCCTTATATAGGAAGCCAGTCACCCTTGTGGCATTTCAAAGTTGTATGCAATGTGTATGCCATTGTTTTGCTCTCTCTCTCTCTCTCTCTCTCTCTCTCTCTCTCACACACACACACACACACACACACACATTTATACCTTGCACTCTTTCATAGAAAATGTTGGCCTCTCACATGCACACTCACATTTATACCTTGCACTCTTTCATAGAAAATGTTGGCAGAGAGAGAGAGAGAGAGAGAGAGAGAGAGAGAGAGAGAGAGAGAGAGAGAGAGAGAGAGAGAGAGAGAGAGAGAGAGAGAGCTAGTTGTGAGAGGAGGGCGCAATCAACCCCGCAAGACTACCATCAAACACCAATCTGCAATGTACTATGTGTCAGACTAACTGACTATGGATACCCCCTGCCCCTCATATAGGTGCCCAAGGGGGAGGTAAGGCAATGCCTAAGAAAAACCCTACGACCCAGAATAAATGAATATATGTGGGCGCCTGCTGGACAAAGGTGGGCGGCCGGCGCAGAAGTGGGTGGCTCGACAATGGAGACTATATGCATATGCAAGCATGGGAGGCCAAACCCGGAGGCACACTAGATGTGCATGTATGCCCTAGACCTGTGTGTAAAGCAGTAGAGGTGTAAATCTAACAACCCCTCTCAATACCTGATGCTCAACAAACTGCATGAAGCCAACGATGTGAGGAAAATGATGATGATGTCTGCTGCAATATCCATTGAAGGATACTCCATGAGTGTAGTGATAGTCTGGGGTGTCACGACCTCCGAGAGATCTCCATGGTAAAGTGTTGTCACGAGCACTGTAGTAAACTGTTCTACTCGACCAATAGACGGTGAAGATATTGTCACGAGCACTGTAGTAAACTGTTGTACTCAACCAATACATGGTGAAGATATTGTCACGAGCACTGTAGTAACTGTTGTACTCAACCAATACAGGGTGACGATATTGCGTGAAGGTCCCGAACTGCATGTGAAAACAACTCCTTGTCATAAAAGAAGTGCCAATAGACCTACAAGTGTCCTGCCCAATAGGACACGTGTGTCTGTCTCCCGAACTGAGTGTGAAAAAAACTCCTTGTCGTAAAAGAAGTGCCAATAGACCTGCAAGTGTCCTACCCAATAGGATATGTGTGATTGTAGTCAAACCGTCTGGAGAAAATGGAGAAGCCCAGGAACCGTCATGAGAATGACCGGAAGCCTGTCAATACATGAACCTGCAACCCACGGTGGCTAGGTGACTAAGCTGTGAAAAACTTCAGGAAGGCTAGATGTAGTAATCTGCGTTGTAAACGTCCTCCGAATCAAGGAAAGCCAAAGTCAACAGTCTAGACTATAGAAGCTACCGTAAGCTACAATAGCCATCGCGAGACCACATGGTCCACCACCGGATGGTGTCCTGTCAATAGGTAGGGTAATCCAAGATGAGGGGAAAGCAAGACTCAACCGTCTGTGCTGTGAAGGGCCTCTGAGAAGGGGTGTGGTCAGACCAAGCTATATGCACCGTGATCATCCTATATGAGTAGGGAAGCCATATTGAAAAGTCTACGCTGTGAAGATCCTCTAAGAAGAGGAAGGGCCAGACTAATCTATATGCACCCTCTTGCCTGTATCTCCTACCTCTAATCCTCCGTGTCAACCAAAATAGAATCCGCACCAACGTCAACGCCAAACCGGGACTTGGTGTGGCTCTCAAAGTGGATGAGTTGGGAGTGGCCTACGGCTGAGGTCGGGTATAAGTCTGGTGGAAGGTTATCGAGGGAGAGTGTAAGCAACTCTGAAGGTAGCAATCCAAATAATCAAGAGTATAGAAGAGCAACTGCACTATCATCCAAACCAAGCTCCGGGTGACTTCGAATGTAGTCGAGTAATGATGCCTGATCACCAGCATCTTGCGGGTAAACTCTTCAAGAGAGTCTAAAGAACCGAAGCCCCACTCCAGATTGTAGATCCAAGTAATGAACCTGTCCAAGAAGAGATCCAAGATCCTCTCCCTAAGTCCATGTAGATGCTCCTGCGTAAGCAAGTGCTCTGACATGTAGAGGTGACAGGTCAAGTGGTAAGTCTTTGTCCACCCAAGATGGTGGTGTCTTCTCTAGGGATGTCAGAATTCCATATCGCATGAGCATGACCATATCTCGTGTGAACTCCTCTGATGAGTGCATAGGTGTGTCCACAACAAACCACAAGTCACCACCCCCTTTGGAGTGCGCAACCGCCGAATGATGGCTGGAATAAGGATCTCCCAAGGATCGTACGCCCGTAGATGATCAAGCCGATGTCAAAGATATCGCATTACTGCATCAATCACCGAGAGACTGCATGGACCACCACCGGATGGTGTCCTTGCAGGAGGTAACTTCATCCTCTTTGAAAAGCTCAAACCACGTGGCTGCTGTCCACCCAAAAACGCAACTGCGAGGTGACCAAAACGCTATTTCCAACAATTTTCAGCGTGCTCGTACGCTCCCGACAGGATCTGGAGTGGTGCAGAGGGTGTAGGGAGGGTGTATCCCTCTATGCACAATTGTCGAAGGGCTGAAAACGGAGAAAAGACAGTAGGTATGTATGACTGAAATCTGTAGCAGATGAAGAGGATTCTCGTCGGCAATGCACCGGATGCAAAACCGAAAAGAAAGGAAAGATCCGAATAGGTATGGCTGGCGCTCCTCCTCAGTTGCAAAAACGTTGGCCTGATCTCCTGAAATGTAGATCTAGCTGTCCAAAAATGCACATCTGGCTACATATGCAGAAGGAACAAAGGGGTTTTCCAGTGACGAAAAGTTTGGGAATGGCCAACGCTGGCTGCAGATCTGGTAATCGCCATGTTGATAGCAGAAAACGGAGGTTGAGAAGGTGAAATCTCCACAATGAAAACTCTCCAAATTTCATTGCTTACCTAGCTTTTTGCAATGGCAGATTTTTTCTCCACTTGTAGAAACGTTGGCTGTGGTGATTCCTTGGGAGGAGAACCTCTGCAGAAGCGCCTCATCCATGGAGAGCCTAAAGCTGCTAATACCATGTGAGTGCGCATGTGCGGAAGCATGAGAGAGAGAGAGAGAGAGAGAGAGAGAGAGAGAGAGAGAGAGAGAGAGAGAACGCTAGATGTGAGAGGAGGGGGCAATCAACCCCCCATGACTACCATCAACCACCGACCTGCAATGTACAGTGTGTCAGACAGACTGACTGACTATAGGTACTCCCTAGCGCCTCATATAGGTGCCCAAGTGGGAGATAACGCCCAGCATAAATGAATATAGGAAATATATGTGGGCGACTGAACAAAGGTGGGCGGCCGGTGGACGACTAGACAATGGAGCCTATATGCATATGCAAGCATGGGTGGCCAGCCCGGAGGCACACCAACCGTACATGTATGTCCTAGACGTGTGTGTGAAGCTACAGAGTGGTGTAAATCTATCAATAAAGGCCATAGACAATTGATAAATGAGGGAGCCTCCCACCCCCCTTGCATATGTCTTCCCATTTACAAGCTAAAAAATGAGCTGATTAGAGTAGATCTAAGAACGGGAGCCTCCCACCCCCTTGCATATGTGTTTTCCTATTTACAAGATAAAAAATGACCTGATTAGAGTAGATCTAAGAACTGGAGCAAATCCACATGGCGTGTGAAAATCGACAAAATAATTGTGTCAACATGTCCTCAATGTTGTCATCTACATCCAAATTTACGGGACTCTTCACCATACTCGTCTGGCACTTTTGTATGACGTACACTATATATGGTTTGTATTTTGTATCGCGCATGACAAAAAGTTTAACTATTGACTTGGTTTTTCTAGCTTGACAAAACACAACTCTCCGTCTTAGATACTCGGATAACTATTGATTTGGGGATTTTTTAGCTTGACAAAACACGACTCTCCGTCTTACACACTCGGATAAGACACCTACTCAATGATCAGGTCAGTAGTCCCAAGTTAAGTTTTGCATCTCTCTATACTTCAGTCTATGATATGTAAAACAAACTACTTTCGACTCCAAACAACACATCAATACTAAATTGCATTAACACATGAATACTAAACCATATTAACAAATTCCTTTGCCAGGGCAATCAAGCAAGACTAGTTTCATTTCTTGTCCGTTGGTTTTTCTCACCTCTTTTGCTATTTACACAAGGTAATGCACAAATTGATTCGAGGCTGTAAATTTCTACAATGCATTTTATGGTAACAAGCAATAGTCATGTTTGCAACTGGACCAAACTTGGAAAGGGTTGCAAAAATTTTACCAATGCACTGTGACGGGCCAATTGGATTTGAGCCTTTCCTCAAGGATGAGCAACCATGGAGGTTTCCCTGCCTTAGGGAGAGTGAGCACCTTGCAATTTTCCTTTGTTATTGAAGTATAGCATGCTGCTGCTTCTGTGAAGTATCTGGTGCATTCTAGAGAGTGATTTTCATAAGGTTAAACGGAAGCAAATGGCACTGAAGGGCGAATTACCTCGTAGTACTTGAGTCTGGACAGCTATCTCGTTTGTGTCTCGTATAAATGCAGCACATCATAGTCACGTCTGCTTGATGGTACAGCTACCATATCAAGGCTTGCAAGAACAGTGCCGCCGCGGGCAAAATATATAGCAGCAAAAGGAGCAGCTTGTGAAGCAGGAAGCATGAGGAGCACTGGCTGTGGCCGGGCACCACCAAGGGTCCAAAAGGAAAGGTTGGCAGCTCACAGGGAAGACCCTACCTGCAAAGCTTTATGGAGGGAAGGTCGAAGTCAAACCCTGCCAAATCCTCTTACGTGCACCTAAGAGCCAGTGAGCCTGGCAGACCCTGCGACAAGACATCTCCATCTGCTCATGACAGCATGTACGTATAACATAGAGAACCCTCGTCCTCTTGCGGAATGCACAAAGTGGGCAAGGTAGCTAGTGGCGCCAAGTGGACATCTAAGCCTTTGAGCACATGGTACCGGGATGGCAAATTTTGTCTACGCAGTCCAGCTGGCATATACGTGCCTGATGGCATGTTGACGGAAGGCTTTACCACACATGGCACATGGGGCACACACTTAAGGGTCTTCAAAGATGAGGATTTTGGACGTGGCCCTTAGATCAAAGAGTATGTGCTCTAGATTAATTAAAGGACGTAGAGAGAGGATATGAGTTCATACTAATATCGGGATTTTGAGCAGGGCTCATCGTGTAATTTTTTGGTTTCGCTAATATATTCTTACTCACTATTGCGAGTTTTGCCACAAAAAAAAAAAGAAGAAAAAAGGGATATGAGTATGAGTACATCTTAAATAACTCTTACCACATCTAGAATTTGTGAGGCAATTATACTCTCGTGCAGTGTAGAGCATGACTCTTTGAAATACAGTGAGAGAACGAGTTTGTAAGAAGAGAGATTTCTCTCTTTTAGATCTCAACAAAAAGAGAAATAAGACCGGAGAAATGCGGTACTCTAATAGAATGAGAGAGAAAGTGTGTCCCCCTCTCACACTTTCAAAGTAAGATCACTCAATAAGCTCTGAAAAGAGAAAGAATATGCGTTTAATTCTCTCGGAGGAAAAGAAAGTTCGGCATTATTTCCAAGTAAAAAGGGAAAACCCCACATGCGTACAATATACAAAGGACATGCACAAATGTACACTCCTAAATGAGTCGGCAAGTAAGATGAAAATTGAGGAATAAATAATAGGCCGTCACAAAAGGTTCACGTGTTTGTTTTTGTATGTTGGAACTCATAGATTTTGAAAATGGCATGGATTTTTAGCCATAGACACAAAGTAAAAGGGTTCGAAATCCATCTAAGGCATATACTAAGACACAAAAATGGCACAGAAGGCATTGTGTGCATCAAACATGAAGTGCATGTGGCACATGTTTAGGAGAAATCAATAACAAGAAAAGATTAAGGTCGAAGAATTCAACACTAGATTTGAAGGGTGGGGAGAAATACTCTAACCAATACAAAACCTCCACTGCACATAAAGCAAGGATTTCAAATGCCTACTAAAGAGTTTGCTAGCATACACATATATAAAGTTAGTTGTAACTATCCATCTTGGACTATTGGAAGTAAGACAAGGTCTAAAGACAATCCCTCAATTAAATTATCAAGGCGTTAAGAGTAGGAACGTCTATTGAGACATTTAAGAATGAATTTCGTGAAACCCATAACATAGTCTACCTATGGCTCCCTTGAATAGATCAGTATATTGGTCAAGATGGTTTGTGCATGACCACCTACATGGTACCATGGTAAACCCACATGTTGGAGGCAAATTGGGATGTCATGCATCTTGAGCTGGTCCCTTGATTGCAAATACTTAGATGATCTAGACATCCAAGTTTGTCACCAAGGGAGGAATCAGTCCCTAGTCAAGTACAGTGACCAAAAAGGATTCACACACCTCATGTTACTAACTCTTATGTCAAATTTGGATACAAGTCTCAGTGAATGGGATCTTCGATCCGCAAAATAATTTGTCACCAAAGTGAACTAACACCCTTCGTCATGTTTGCATCATTATTGATGTAAGACAAATAGCTTGCCTAAGATGAAGGCCTCTTTCTAGCTCAGCAAACTATCTCTAATCAAAAGCTTATTGTTTAATAAGGTTCTTTTAGTAATATTCTTTTCTTTCTTTTCTAATCTTAGTCAACTTTATAATAGCGGAAACGCGCGCATTGCAACTTGATTAATCAACATAACCACATCAATTACCCATCTCATTCCCATCATGAACTATCGATTAATGTCAAGTTATCAGTATTAACAATATGAATTATTTAGATACTAGTTTGACTTGAGTACCATCAATCAAAAACTAAATGAAAATAACCAGCCTTCCTATGTGTTGTCAAGTTAATGAGTGCAAATTTTAAACCATTTGTGCATGATATGACGCATATCACAAGTTGAGCGGCTAGTGCTTCAGTCGAAGAGCCAAGGAAAAACTTTTGTAGTATCTCTTGCTTTGAATCCGATTACTTAGATACTAGTTTGACTTGAGTACCATCAAGTGTTGTCAAGTTAATGAGTGCAAATTTTAAACCATTTGTGCATGATATGACGCACACCACAAGCTGAGCGGCTAGTGCTTCAATCGAAGAGCCAAGGAAATTTTTTCGTAGTATCTCTTGCTCTTTGCACTTCGAGCAATCAATTTGCCCACATTACAAGAGGTGCAAAAGCTTAGCGACACTCATTGTGCGACACTCAAAACTCATGCCGTCACTATGAGCATCGCTGGGGCATCGCTATAGACGTCTCTATATAGCGACGACTACTCTGTGGTAAAAGTAACCCGAGAGCGTCAAAACTTAGATCTAGTTTTGGCACTCTCGGGTAAGCGACGACCGAAACGCAGAAGAGGTAATGTCCTTACCTCTCTCTCTCTCTCTCTCCCACACACACACACACACACACACACACAGAGAGGAGAGAGAGCTACGTATGCTCCCTCTCCTCTCTCTCATGCTCCCTCCCCTTCTTTTCTTTCTCCCTCCCACTCACACATACATACACACACATTGAGAGAGAGAGAGAGAGAGAGAGAGAGAGAGAGAGAGAGAGAGAGAGAGAATTTACACACAGACATGCATAAAGAAGCAATCTACTCACATACATACATACATTCAGAGAGAGAGAGAGAGAGAGAGAGACATACATAATTCAAGAGAGAGAGAGAGAGAGGAGAAACATGGAGAGAGAGAGAGAGAGAGAGAGAGAGAGAATTAGGATTAAGGATATATATAGCTTTTGAATTAGAGTTTAAATCTAGGATTAGGTTAAGGGTTTAGTTTTTATATTTAAACTTGGCTTTAAAATTATGGTTTAAGTATAAGGTTAGGGTCAGGGTTTAAATTTAGGGTTATGTTTAGGCTTTAAAATTAGATAGAAGATAGAGAGAGAAGGTAGAGTAGAGAGAGAGAGGATAGAGAGAGTAATAGTAAAAAAATCTCCTATTGCTCTCTCTACCCTATCTCTCTAATCTCTACCCTCTCCCTCTATCATATTGCACATGTAGCTTGTTAGGTTTAGGTATGTAGTTGTTTGCAAGCTCGTATGCGCAAACGACTCGCGGGAGAGTTGTTTCTGTGAGCTGCTGCGTTTTTGCGTCCCAAAAACATTGTGAACTTAGAAAACGGCTTGTCTGCAATCCGTTTGCGCATGTGAGCTTGCAAATAGCTTGTTAGATTTAGGTATGTAATCGTTTGCAACCTCACATGCGCAAATGACTGGTGGGAAAGTCGTTTGTGAAGTCCATTGCATTTAATTTGCGTCCCAAAAACACTGCGGACTTCCGAAATGGCTCGCATTTCCTTGTCCGCGAGCCGTTTGCGCATGTGAGCTTGCACGTAGCTTCCATGGGTTTCGCTATGTAGTCGTTTGCAAGCTCACATGCGCAAACGACTAACGAGAAAGTCGTTTCTGAAGTCCGTTGCGTTTTGCGTCCCAAAAACGCTACGGACTTTGGAAACGGCTTGTCCGCGAGCCATTTGCACATGAAAGCTTGCAAATAGCTTGCATGTAGCTTCTTAGGTTTAGATATGTAGTCATTCGCAAGTTCATATACACAAACGACTTGCGGGAAAGTCATTTCTAGAGTCTGCTACGTTTTAGTATACCTAGATGAATCCAGGATAAGCCCAGATTCACCCATAAAGGAAAGTGCAAGGTATAGACCCATGGTAGTCACGTTTTAATGTCCCAAATCGTTGAGGACTCGAAACGGCTTGTCCGTGAACTGTTCCCGCATGTGAGCTTGCAAATAGGTTTCATGTAGCTTCCATGGGTTTATGTATGTAGTCATTTGCAAGTTCACATGCGCAAACGACTCGCGGAAAAGCTGTTTCTAAAGTCCGTTGCATTTTTGTGTCCCACGCAAAAACGCTACGGACTTTGGAAATGGCTTGTCCGCTAGCCTTTTATGCATGTGAGCTTGCAAATAGCTTGCATGTAGCTTGTTAGGATTAGGTATGTAGCGTTTGCAAGCTCACATGCGCAAACGGCTCGCGGACAAGCCGTTTTTGAAGTCCGCTGCATTTTTGCGTTCCAAAAATGTTGCAGACTTCAAAAACACTTTATCCATGAGCCGTTTGAGCATGTGAGCTTGCAAATAGCTTGCATATCTGTAGTTTTCATGGGTTTAGATATGCAATCGTTTCTGAAGGCCGTTGCGTTTTTGCGTCCAGGGGATCGAGCATAGCTATCTGAGAATTTGAGGTAGTTTACACTAGCTAGGGCATGGCTAGAGCTGAATAAGACGCAAAGGGGTTTTGCTCATTACATGCATTTTCATGAGATGTGGATGTGCACATTCAGATTTGTCGCAACTACAAATATAGGCATTGACCACCAATAAAGATGAGATTATAACACGGTGGTCTTGATCTCCGTTCACCTCTAGACCGAGGTGTGCGGGGATTGGGCATGACTATAGAATGTGAGGTAGTTTACAATGTGATTTATGGTTCTTGAAAGCTACCAGAGAGAGAGAGAGAGAGAGAGAGAGAGAGAGAGAAATAAATTTATGTTTAATTTAGGGTTCAGGGTATTCCAAAGTCATTATGAGTATTGACGATGATGTGGGGCTATCCAACTAAGACGGCTATCTCGCAAAAAGGATCTTATGTCCTTGTAATCAATGCAAACATATTGAGCGACACACAAGGCGCGTTTCTTTGCACCACGTTCGCAAGTTTGGCGGGTTCGACGCATCTATTATAAATCGAGTTGTTGCCAATTACAACTCGTCGGACTCTGATGCTAGCCAACAAGTAGCTATCTTGCAACCTAATAGACGTGCTCGCAGACACTTTACTCAAGCAGCATACGTGGGGACGCAAAATGTAGCCTCTTCAAGCTCGGAGGGTGACTATGCACAACAAATCTCCAACCACGCTATGTTTGATTCCGAGATCGAGGACACGATTGGCACGATCATGGATTTGGAAAGGCTCGTCTACGATGTCGATAAGAAACGTGAGACCAACACACCCTTATATAATGGAGCACGAGTGACTAGATTGAAGGCGCTCTTGGTTCTTCTCAACATGCAGGCAAAGTTTAGATGGAGTGACACTAGCGTCATAGGACTTTTAAGGTAATCTCTTGCAATATCTGGACTTCAATATAAAACCTATACATGTATAATGCACCAAATTACGAGAGATGTTATTGCTTTTCTATGTGTAGATTGCTAAAAGAGCACATTGCCGACTAATAATGTGATGCCAGATTCCATAGAGGATGCAAGAAGGATCCTACGAACCTTGGGGATGAATTACAAGTCCATTTACACTTGTCCTAATGAATGCATTCTTTTCAGGGGGAAATATGTGGACATCCAAAAGTGTCTGAAATGTGATTTCAAGAGGTATTGATCGGATCTCCACAGATAAAAGGTGTTGCAGAAGGTGCTACGACATTTTTCTCTACTGCCTCGCATCAAGCATTTCTTCAAATGCAAGTCCATGGCTGCTCTAGCAACATGGCATGAGGAGAATTGATCTTCGAATAGTGGTAGATTGTGCGGCATGGAAACATATTGATGACATGTGACCGGATTTTGCTAGGGAAGCTTGAAATTTGCGCCTCAGTTTGGCTATGGATGACGTAAATCCATTTGGTCAGGGTCGACATCTTACAGTGTATGGCTAGTTGTCATTGTCAACTACAACACTCCCCTGTGTGACTGACGACTAAGAAGGGACACCTATTGTTATGCTTGATTGTGTTGGGGCGGTATAAAGTGAAGAATATGGATGTGTATCTTTATCCACTATTGGAAGAGCTACAACAATTGTGGACAGGCATAAAAGTGGTGGATATGAGCCAACATGCAGGTCAACGCAATGCCGATGATGCATGACTATCCCGGGCTAACAAAATGCTTGGGTGAGACTCAAACTCCTGTGTCCGGGTTTTGCGTCTAGTGTATAAGAGCAAGGCTTCAAACAAGCGGTTACAACGCATGCAACACATGTGGCTCCAGACTTAATGCACGTCTGGCACCCTCACTAAAGAAGAAAATATGCAAAGGTCATAGAGCATATCTTCCAAAGAATCGCGAGTTACGAGAGGGTTTCTTGGGAAGAGAACCGCCAAAATTTTTTGCGCGAGAATGGTTAGAGCAGAAGGAGATGTACCCAAAGGGATGAAGAGATTTTCTCTATGGTACAAGTTGCGGTACTGGCAAAGACTCAAAATCAATCACTTGGTGGATTTAATGCACATATTCAAGAATGTGGGTAATCTATTGTGGGACCATCTCATTGGCAAGAAAAGTAGGATGCGCATAGTATTACCCGTATGTGGACTTTGATCCAATGCTTAACTAGTACAAAGTTGCTTGACAATGTGACTTTACTACATTTCCATACAAGAAGAATACGATCATCTCTTTTATCATGCATAGCCTGGACAACAACATTGACATCACTACTCACCACATCAATGTCCAAGAGTAGTTAAGTTTTATAGAATATGTTCTAGTTAGTGTGTATATAGTTCATTTATGATTAGAATGTACTCTATAAAATCAATGAACTCGGTCTCTATTACACTCCGAATGTGGTGATGGGCAAACTCAGCCATGATAAACACTAGCTCTTGTCGAGTACGAGTTAATATCGTCAAGTAAGAGTAGGTATACTAAAAATGTTAAAGATATATTATCTATTAAAGTATCATATATAAACACTCAACAAACTACAAAGGCAAGGGACACAAGAAAAAAAAACTAAATCACTTTATTTGCTACTAAACAAGACTAGATAAAACAAACCATTATTTATTTCAATATGTTTTTAGAAAAGCAAATGCAAAATAATTGAAGTAACTTACTTGGCTAAAACTTGAAACAGGTACTCAGTACAAAGATCCAAACTTGAAAATATGTGACCTCAACTTCGTTGCTTGCCCAAACAGGAAGAAAAAGATTATCACCTTTATCATTCTATGGCTTGAACAACAACTATGACATCCCTACTCACGTTGTCACTGCCAACAATAGGTGCAGAATAGTACATAAGTCATTCATGCTTTGAACATACTCTATAAAACCAACAAGCTGAGTGTCTATCACCCTCCGAAGGTAATGGGCATACTCATCCATGATAAAGGCTAGAATTTGTCAAGCTAGGGGCAAAACACTAGAAGAGAGTAACTTGGTGTTGCTAGAGACTAAGGATTTGATATCCAAAACCTCTATTGGGGTTCAATTTAATAATTTATGCCCTTGTACAAATGATCTACTAGGCTCACTCTTGTTATGGCCCTAGATTGTCGAAGGTAGATTGCATTGTATCCCAATCTTGTATCATTTGACGTTGCCTCATGAATAGTCTTCCAACCCGAAAAAAAATTGATTCTTGTTTTAATCAAGGTGTTATTCCAAACGCATACTTATCACTCTTTCCTTACCATACGATAAATTCCCTACCATTACTTACCATACTTATCAATCTCTCCTTACCATATGATAAATTTGCTACTGTTAATTCAATACTTTATATGTTGGATATGTGCATACAAATACACTTACATGCACATATCTAGAGTTGTATACATATGATGTATACATGCATGTAAGTGTATTTGTGGGTATTTGTAAGGGCTCCTAATTTGAAAACATTTCAAATGGACTTATTCTGCTAGTGTTTTATCTCTCTTTTGTTGGCCAAGAAAACTTCTCATTCCTTTATTACCTGTGAATTTAGATACGCCAAAAAAAAGGTGGTATTCCTTTATCCTTTCAAATGGGCATTCACATAGAAAGTCAACAACTTCTAGCACTCTCTTCTTCTCAAATCATTTCACATCTTAGCACATTCATAGATTACAAATAGGTTTTCATAAGAGCTCAACACTAAATAATCAATGATGACTCCTCTATCACTTGACCAATGGTGGTTTTTTTATTTGCTAATGGCAATATGTTATGTTTGATAAAGGACAAGACATGCAAAGATTTTTTTCCTCTAAGATCGTTTTATTTGCAAGTTATTGGATATAGGATGATATTTATCTACTCTTTAGTAATACCCGCAATGTTAACTAACTACATTGTGTAACTTGTTACATTCTTGACATGACTCTCTCATTGGAACTTGAATGCGAGCTTTAGGATATATTTCACAATGAAAAATGTTTCATCATTTCAAGTGAATGGAACAATATGTTCTTAGTTGATTTTTGTCTTTAGGTATTTATTTTACTTATGTGACATGATTCTGAGTAGGGTTGTTTCATGAGGCGGGTTCTTAAAGCCCTCAGATTAGTATATAAGTGCAACTTGAGCCCCCATTTTATAATCATTAATTCATTGCCTAGTTTGTTGGTTCACCAACTCTTCTCCTCCTCCTCCTCCTCCTCCTCTCTCTCTCTCTCTCTCTCTCTCTCTCTCTCTCTCTCTCTCTCTCTCTCTCTCTCTCTCTCTCTCTCTCTCTCTCTCTCGTATTCTCTCCGGAGCTTTACGCTTTTTGCATCATTAAATTTCACTTGGTATCAAATCCTTCGGCTTGTTGATTAGGGAGATAGTGGCATCGCAGGAAAGAGAAATAAGGGAAATAAGGCAAGGACCTTACGGTGCTTTTCTTCTCAAACATAGGAGATAGGATTCGCCATCAACATTTTTTGTCCATTGGACCGAGATCCTCAATTGCTCGCGTTTATTCCTATGTTTTTTAAACAACATGTAAAGCTTGAGCAAGTCATTTGGAATAGTACGATATTAATTTAATCCATAGTAAAAACCACAATGTTAACCTAACTACATTGTGTAACTTATTACATTCTTGACATGACTCTCTCATTGGGATTTGACTACGACCTTAAGGACATATTACACAATGAAAACTGTTTAAGCATCTAAAGTGAATGGCCCAATATGTTCTTAGTTGATTTTTATCTCTAGGTATATATTTTACTTATTTGACATGATTTTGGGTAGGGCAATTTTATGAGGTGGGTACTCAAGGCCAACAGATTAGTATATAAATGCAACTTGTGCCCCCCTTGTATAATCATTAATTCATTGCCCAGTTCGTTGGTTCACCAACTCTCTCTCTCTCTCTCTCTATCTTTACTCTTTCGCATCATTAATTTTGACTTGGTATCAAAGCCTTCAACTTATCTGTCAGCAAGAGTGGCATCGCGGAATAGGAGAAGTGTGGCATGGCCCTTTTGGTGATTTGCTTCTCAAAATGTAGGAGAGAACAGGTTTCCCCATCGGCATTTTTTGCCAGTTGGACCAAAATCTTAAATTGCTCGCATTTATTGATACGTTTTTTACTTCATATGTAAAGCTTGAGTAAGTTATTTGGAATAGGATGATATTCCTTGGTATAAACCACAATGTTAACCTAGTGTTAACCTAACTACATTGTGTATCTTATTACATTCTTGACATGACTCTCTCACTGGGATTTGAATGCGACCTTAAGGACATATTACACAATGAAAAATGTTTAAGCATCTCAAGTGAATGGCCCAATATGTTCTTAATTGATTTTTGACATGATTCTGGGTAGGGATATTTTATGAGCTAGGTACTTGAGGCCATCATATTAGTATATAAGTGCAACTTGTGCGCCCACTGTATAATCATTCATTCATTGGTTCACCAACTCTTCTTCTCATTCTTCTTCTTCTTCGAGCCTTCGGCTTACAGATAAGGGAAAGTGGCATCGCAGAAGAGAGGAACACGAAAAGTAAGGCAAGGTCCTTTCACTGCTCTACTTCTCAAGACGTAGGAGAGAACAAGTTTCCCATCACCAATTTTTGCCCATTGGACCGCGATCATCAATTGCTCGCATTTATTGCTACGTTCTAAAACGGTATGCAAAGCTTGAGCAAGTTATTTAAAATAGGACGATATTAATCTGATGCTTAGTAAAAACCGCAATGTTAGCCTAACTAGATTGTGTAACTCATTACATTCTTAACATGACTCTCTCATTGGGATTTGAATGCGCCTTAAGGACGTATTATACAATGAAAAATGTTAAGGCATCTAAAGTGAATGGCCCAATATGTTCTTAGTTGATTTTTGTCTTTATGTATTTATTTTACTTATTTGACATGATTCTGGGTAGGGAAATTCATGAGGCGGGTACTTAAGGCACAGTAGCACGGAACGGGCGAAACGGGGGCATTTCGTTCCATAACGGCGTTCCGAGCAAGGCTGGCCGGGGAAACGGCTATGGGAACGGGTGGCAGTTTTTAAATTTCAAAAACAGGCGGCAATTTTTGGAGCGCCCATTTTTGGGATGGTTCACACTAGAGGTGTGTGTGTTTGGGGGGGGGGGGGGGGGGGGGTCTTCACTATTTTCTCCTCTAAAAGCTAATCCACACCCCTCACAATTTCATAGCCCTCACTCTCCCGCATTGCTACTTGAGTCTTGAAGCGCCACTCTCTCCCTCTCACCCTCCCTCTCAAACTTGAAGCTTGAAGCCACTCTCTCACACCCTCTCTCAAGCTTGAAGCTTCAAGCCTCTCTCACCCTCTCTCTCAAGCTCGAAGCCACAAGCTCTCAAGGTTGAAGCTTCTTCCCTCTCGCAACTTGCAAGCTCCATTCCAATTTCCTTCATCGCATCCCTCTCTCAAGCTCCATCCCTCTCTCAACTTTCAAGCTCCATCCCTCAATCTCTCTCTTGAGTTTCAAGCCTCAAGCCTCAAGTCTCAAGCGCCATCAATATGGCACAAGCTTCCGCATCAAATGAAGGTCCCTCGGTTGGTAAGAGAGGAAAGAAGGATGAGCCTTCATGGTGGGATGAGGTGCACTCCGAAGTCTTGGGCAAAGAAGGCGGTGCAAGATCATGGATGTGCAAACTATGTGGATTTCAACGGAAATCCGCGACAAGCAAGGTTCGAGCACATCTCCTTCACATAGTGGGGGAGCAAGTGAAGCTTTGCAGTAATGTGATGGCCGAGAAGAAGAAGGAGCTTGAGATCAAGGATGCCATCATAAGAGCCAAAGCAAATGATCGACCCAAGCGGAAAGCCATTGACCCCAATCACTTGGTTTTTCCTTCTTCTACCACTCATTCGCACGCTTCCGTTGGAGGTAGTAGTGCGGCGGCTCAATCATCATTTCAAACGAGCACTCCCTCTCATCCCACCCATCGTCAACGAACTCTAGATTCGTCATGGGATCCCAAAAAGAAGGAGGATGTGGATGCCGCCGTTGCCCGCTTTTTTTATCACGATCATATCCCTTTCATAAAGGCTCGGTAAGTTCCAAGTTCTCAATGGTCTTTCATATCATAACCATAACTAGTATGTTTGTTTTCCAATCTACGTTGTCTTCTCTTTTGACCTTTGTGACACGTACATTGTATAGGTCGGACTACTTCAAGGCAATGTGCACAAGGATTGGGGATTACGGGCCACACTACGTGCCACCCACTTCAGAGGCCCTCCGTACTACTCTTCTTCATAGAGAGAAGGCCGTTGTGGAGATGGCAGCCGTAAACATGAAGCGACAATGGGCCAAGTATGGAGTGACACTCATTGCAGATGGATGGAGCGACACAAGGAGGAGATCCATTCATGGGCTTGTGGCTTATTGCAAGGGAGAGATGTACTTTGCCCACTCACATGACGCCACAGAAACAAGGAAATCCACCGATGTGCTTGCTGGAGAGTGGTCGTCTGCCATAGAGATCATTGGCCCAGAGGTGGTATTGTAGCTTGTCACAGATAGGGAGGCATCAAACAGGGCAGCCGACGCCATTTTGGAGGGCATGTATCCCTGCATCAAAGTGTCATTTTGTATGGCACATTGTCTCAACAACCTTTTAAAGGATATAGGGCGCCTACCTTGGATCGAGCCTCTCATTACAAGTGCGTCCAAGATAGTGTCCTTCATCAACAATCACAATCTCCTTCGTGCTGCATTCTTGAAGCGGTCAGGGGGCAAGGTTCTCTTGAAGTATTGCGAGACCCGCTTTGCCTACAACTACCTAATGGTTCATCGCCTATGCGAATGTCAGAGTGCAGTGCGACAGACCCTCATGAGTACGGAGTACACTTCCTCATCCTACGCACGTTCAGTCACAGGGATCTTATGTGCAAGCAAGTCAGAGGATCCCCACTTTTGGGAGTCACTGAAGACTATAGACCAAATGGTACAGTCGGTACTCCACTTGCTTCGAGTAGTTGATGGCATGCAACCTTGCATTGGCAAGGTTTATGAGGCCATGGATCGCATGGTGGAGGCCCTCCAAACACTTCAGCCAGATGCAGATAGGTTTGAGGAGATTAGCTTGCTTTGTCAGAGCAGATGGGATGCCTATGCTCCCCCTTTCCATGGTGCGGCTTTTGTGCTAGATCCAGAGTTTCAAGGTGCAGGACAGGAGCATGATGGAGAGGTGACCATGCAATGGAACGAGATCTTCACCACGTTTCACCCTGATCGAGAAGTGCGCCGCAAAATCAAGGATCAACTTGCTATGTACAGGGATATGCGAGGATCATTTGGGCTTGCCGATGCCCAAGTTGATCGCACCAAGATCTCCTCAGTTTTGTGGTGGCAGGACTATGGCTCGGATGGGCCAGAGCTTCAGCGACTAGCTATCCGCATCCTCAGCCAAGCGGTTAGCTCCTCTTGCTTGGAGCAATTGTGGAGTGTTTATAGCCATGTTGCATCCAGGAAGAGACACCGACTTGCAGTGGAGAAAGCAAATGATCTTGTATTTGTGAGTGCAAACTTGCGTATGCTTTGCAAGTCGGCATCCAAAGTATCATATCCCTTTCTACAGTGGGAGATGGAGGCAGAGGCGGAGATACTTGGGGAGGGTGGATCTACAGAGGTTTTACATGAAGTGGATGATGCGGACGAGCCTGTTGGGGATGAGGATTGGGATGACATCCATGATCTCCATGACACCACTACAGATTGGCAGGCTGGCTCTTCTGCCAACTGGTCCTTGAGCCTTGGCCCTTGACATGTTTCCATTATGGCATTTTGGCATCTATGTATTGAGCTCTTGAGTCCATACTACATAGTGGCTAGTCTTTACTCTTGAGCCTCGACTCTTATCTTTTCTCAGTGCTTATCTTTTTGTAGTGCCTTGGCTGGCCTTATAAGCCACACTTGAATTTATAATCATAGTCTTTAAGTGTTTACTCCGTCTTTCTGTCTATTGAGCTCTTCAATCTTTGCACTTCCTAGATAATGTTATTTGTGATGCACTTAGTATGTTATGAGGTGTCTACAACCCCGGTAAATTGAATTTACATCCGCAACCACTAACGTGCATCGCGCACGAGCGACATGTTGAAACTTAAAACATGCTTGAACATGATTCTAATTGTCCAAGTAGGTGTTAGAAGCTTGGCTTATAGTTGTTTCCTAACTTATAGGCTGTTTTGAGGCTAATTTCAACGTTTTTTGGTGGACCGTTCCGGCGTTCCCGTTCCGGTCCCCGCCTATACGTTCTGGTACCGTTCCGGAGCCCCCCCTTCCCGTTCCCCGTTCCCGTTCCAAGTAACTTTGACTTAAGGGCCCCAAATTAGTATATAAGTGCAACTTGTGCCCCTATTGTATAATCATTAATTCACTGCCCAGTTCAACAGTTCACCAACTCTCTCTCTCTCTCTCTCTCTCTCTCTCTCTCTCTCTCTCTCTCTCTCTCTCTCTCTCTCTCTCTCTCTCTCTCTCTACACACACTGTCCTCTCACCCCTCTTCTCAGCCTTGCATCAGTTTGGTCTCATAGGTCATTTTGGCCTTTTGAAGGCGTTAACATAACATTTCGTTTCATTTCATTTCTCTCTCGCAGAGTGCGTGTGTATGGGTGCCGGGGGGTGGAGGGGCTATGTATGAGTACACTACATGTCTGTATGAGCTCATCAACCAACGGAAGTGCAATGTTGTGAGCAAAGTAGACTGAATTAAGGGGGAGGTGTGTAGTGCCATGTAAAATGTGCCCTTGAATTATACCTAATTAAGAAGTCCAAAATGCAAGCCCACTACCTAAGAAAAGCATTTGATTTCTTAGAGTTACCCTAGAAGAGCATGTTGATGTATCCCACTAACTATGTATAGTATTAAGTATCTCTAACCATATCTCAATAAATGTATTAGATGTCGAGGGAGGAGTTGCACTTAACATGTATGTACATTCTAACCTTCCGTTTAATCCATAAAAAGAACTGTATCATAACCTACTTCCTCTCAAAATTAGGGGAGAGACGTTGGCTTGAGGTTTTAAAAATTGAAGTTTGACAGGAGCGAATTGCAGTGAAAGGAACTACTTAAGAAATATGTATATTAGAGACATAAGTAGTCGTACAAGATATACAAGGACAAATTGTTACAACTAAGCAACCATGGCTGATCTTACACACAGATTCATGGCAACAAGGCTAAATCTAATATAATTTCTTATATAGAATAAACATTCACATCTCTACAATAAAGCCAACCGATATTTATATGGTTATTTATAAGCCATAACTCCATCATTCCTTCCTTCCTTTTTAAGTTGCATCCTCAGCTTCAGAACGTTAGGAAACGTTGTGACTAGCGGCTAAAGGGTGATACGGGAGAGACCATTTTCGGTAACATTATAACTAGAGGGTGAAGCCACGGATGAGGGCCAACCTTGCGTTTTGAGACACAATTCTCAAGGTGCCTCAGCTGATGTGGCTTTCATGGGTGCATTTCAAGCATAGTAACAGGGAATGGCCGTTTTCAGGTCTCCGTTCCCCATTCCAAGTTCCCGTTCCGTGTTTCAAACGTGAGTACCCGTAATAGGGAATGGCATCTTGTTCCGCGTTCCCGTTCCCCGTTCCCGTTCCGGTTTCCCGTTCCTGGTAACTATGATTTCAAGACACCAAGTGCAGGGGACTCGCAACTGCCAAAGCTTCCTTTGGACAACATTTTGAAACAAAAAGTGGCTAAGGAGTGACGGTCCCTTTTGCAACATCTTGAAAAATATGAGAGTTGCACATGATGGTTACATAAGGTCCTTGAGACGGTCTCCAACACCAAAGGTGAATGAGGATCAAGCTATGACTAAGGAAAGTGGTTGGACTTGCACCCAATTAGCAACCTTTGCACCATTGAAGTTCTCAAGGGAGTCATTTGCCTTGGGATTGGAAAACTAAAGGCGAATGCACAAGCTCGCAAAAGGATATAGGCAAAGGCAAGTTTGACGAGGGTAGCCACGAATCATTCCACCAAGGAGAGCTACATGGCACACATGGCGATGGCCATAGTGCCCTCGGTTCAAGGCTTCGAGCCCAGTGGTAGTCGCCTCAACATGCTTCAGCTAGAAAGAGGCTTGTGAGCGGCAAAGAGAGGTAAAATGAGCTCCCAATACTTGATTTGGACCCATGCATGTGGCAAGGAATCAACAACATATACAAAACATTATAGATGTGCACACAATTCATTGTTAGTGATTAGACTATGAACAAGATGTGTTCCAATAGTTGATGGTCTTGAAAATTTTGGATGTGATATATTCACAAGCCATAAATGGGGATTCTTGAATGTAGTGGTCTACAATTCAATTTTTGTGAGGCAATCGATACTCAATGGTGGCATTCTTCTCAAGTAAGAGCTCGGTGATAGCAAATCCCCAGTGGAAGGTATCGCTTTTGGAGTGTCCATGATAGCTTCTTCATTGACTGGATCCTCCAACATATGGCCACTATGAGCTGCAGAGAGAGCGTTAAAGTTTAAACATCCGAAGTGAATGGCCTAATATGTTCCTACTTTATTTTTGTCTTTAGGTATTTATTTTACTTCTTTGACATGATTCTAGGTAGGGCAATTTCCTGAGGGGGTATTTAAGGCCTCTAGGTCAATACATAAG
Organism: Adiantum capillus-veneris; assembly: GCF_014529385.1. Classification (NCBI taxonomy): domain Eukaryota; kingdom Viridiplantae; phylum Streptophyta; class Polypodiopsida; order Polypodiales; family Pteridaceae; genus Adiantum; species Adiantum capillus-veneris. The sequence continues at coordinate 66,171,216 of NC_140934.1, forward strand.
TGCATTTTGTGCCCCCATTGTACAATCATTAATTCATTGCAAAGATCGTTGGTAGCGCTCTCTCTCTCTCTCTCTCTCTCTCTCTCTCTCTCTCTCTCTCTCTCTCTCTCTCTCTCTCTCTCTCTCTCTCTCTCTCTCTCCTTTGACAACAAGAAGTCGTCAAATTCCTTATGCTTGGATCGCTAGCATATCACAATTCCAAGCTTCCTATTTATAGGAATGAAACAAAACTAGCACTCTAGCTAGTACACCACTTGATTAAACGACATGTTGTTCCACCTTCCTAAAACGATTAACTCTTCATGTCACAACAAACTCAAGCTGGCTCAAGGTGGTACCCATAAGAGACTATTGAAAGCCTTTTATAAATTTTTTTTTATTAAATGCCTCTCTTACACTAGTAAATCCGGCACCATAACCATTGGTGCATACATGGACATTAGATAATACACCTTCGACCATTATGGTAATCAAGATCCAAATTAGTTTTGCCCTAGCATGGCAATAAAGACTAGTTAATTAATGAAAAAAGATTCTTGGAAACGCTTAGATCTCATGGTATGTATACATACATGTGTGAGTATACATGGACATACACCTTCCACCATTATGGAAATCAAGATGCAATTAGCATGGCAATAAAGACTAGTTAAGTAATGAAAAAAGATTCTCACGAACCTTACATCTCATAGTATGTGTGGATGTGTGGGCGAACGAGAACAAACATACAATTATGGGACAATTATACACACACCTATATTAAAATAGTACAAGAAATTTGAAAGATCCAATTGCTGCATATGACAAGATAACCATGGGCTCCACCATGGACTCTTGTTAATGTTGTGTGTGTGTGCAATAAATTGTTGATTCAACAAACATGGTACGATCTTGCACGCAAAGAAGATGCTTAGAGATTATGGCATGCCATATACGTTAGGACGCGTAAGGAAGTAATGACATAAGAGTCATCTGAAGCCTTCCATCACTATAGATAGTGGTGACTAAGTTGACAATATGCTATGGCGTAAGTATATTCTTTGGCTTATGTATATACCCACTAACCTTGAGTGCAAGGAGCAAAACCTCACTCAAGGAGCAAAACCTTAAACATATTGTCTTGAGGTTTGTTTAGTAATAGGCTAAATACTAAGGGCAATGTGTTAAAGCTTCGCAAACCGTCAACTTTGACTGTTGTAACAAGTAATGTTGAAGAACTATGTTACAAGCAAGTAACCCATAGCTCAATTTCTGTGTTAATGCACAAGTGAGCCCTAGCCACCATGAAACGTTATAAACCTCTTACAACAGACAATCTGGTCAATATTGTAGCTTCTCTAATCTAATTTCAACCTTAAACACGTACAAAGAACTTAGTTTTAAAGACTATTGTAGCTTCTCTAATCTAATTTCAACCTTAAACACGTACAAAGAACTTAGTCTTAAAGACATATGTAGAACTTGAGGAACTGAGAATGATACATAAAGGGGGGATAAACATGTCAAGAGAATACCTCTATAGAAAAGGGGAGAAGGATTCTTCGGCCGCGCCCTCCGGACTTGCACTTGCAGTTGCACACATTGTATACTCATGGGAGCATCAGCTTCCAATTGCAACCATACTTGCTGAGGTTGATGAAACTTTGAACTCTCCACATTCGGACATCTGTGGCAAGGTTCTAAAAGATAAAACAAGTGGGTTTGGGGTTCGAATCCCATTTGGGGTTTTGTGGGGGGGGGGGGGCAACACCTTACCGGCTTTGCATGTAGTACCGACTGTTGAGTCCAGGCAAGCTTTGCTGTGTAAGAGAGGGTGACCTAACCAGGAAGAAATGCTAGTACTTGAAGCAAAATAGTGGTGACAAATAAAAGTCACACCGCCAAAGTACCCAATTAGCACAGCCGTGGAATAGATATGATTACTACCTGGATCTCGCAGGTGAACTCTTCACTCAGCCGCAGAAGAGAGGAAGCACAGCCCTCTCTTTCTCTCTCTCTCTCCCTCTGCCCACCCTCTCTCTCTCTCATCTTTCTCGATTTGTGCTCGAGATATGCGTCGTGGGCTGTGCTCTCTCTCTTCTGCACCTGAGCGAGAGTATTGTAGCTCTCTCTCTCTCTCTCTCTCTCTCTCTCTCTCTCTGCCTTCAGGAAATAAACAAAGAGAAGAGGCGTCTCTCGTACGTGTCCGGGGTCTCCGGGTTTGGGAAGTGGGAATGAAGAGACTTCCATGCCTTGCCAGCATTTGTTGCTGGTTTTTATAGAAGGGGAGAGAGACACGCAAAGTTGAACGACGCTGCACAAGAGTGAGTGAACAACGTGAACGTCAAGTGCTGGTTTCTAGAGAGAGAAGAAATTGGCAGACGCCCGACATGGGGGGTGGGGGAGCTGTGGACTCGTGGAGAGTCGAGACAGAAGGGTATATTATATTTGATCACCTAAAATATGAGAAGTACAACGTGGGCTTGAGATGGACACTGAGCAATGAGGCATCTCCGGAATGGGCTGCCCTCTTCGTTTGATTGGCTAGAGTTTGGGCTCGTCCAGCTTCTATTCAAGTACAATTTTTAGTCCCCCCCCTCCACCCAAAACTAGTTGTCCCTCTATCTACACACATACCTTCTCTCTCCTCTCTCTCCACTAGGCTAGGTAGTAGGGCTACGGCCCAAGAATCTTTGAAAGCCTTACCTTCCCCTGCCCACGAAGACAAGACAGCTGCTTAATGCTCATCTTCGTACCTCCTTGACTTCTTCTCCCCCACCTCACTCATCCCTTCACATCAATGCATGACATGAAGTCCCAATTTTGTCTTTTCTAGCAACTTGCCACCTGGCCGCAGCAGGCCTTCCAAAAATAAAAAGTGCTATCATCTTTCACTAGATCCCCCCTCACATCTTTGTGTCCTTCCTTCACCCCTAGGGCCTGGCACATCCTCAACACTAAATGACAAGGGGACAAGGGGTTGCATAAGTTTAAACTTTAAAGTGCGATGCTACGGCACGGCTCCCAAGGCCCTTGCCATAGTCTCTCCTCTCGAATAAACTAGTGGTCCATACAAGTTACCAACCTATCCACTCGAGAACCTACTTTGGCAAGCAGCGATTTGAGAGAGAGAGAGAGAGAGAGAAAGAGAGAGAGAGCATGTCCGTACGACGCATTCGTGCACTCACAAAACACTCATTGTACACTGCATAGAAACTTCTTGTTGAGGCTTTAATAGAGAATAGACCACTTATAAGCTTCTCAGATGGTGGATTCTCTCCATGTTTGCTCGATTGTTGGCCAAAATTTATCCTGCATGATTGCCATCTTTAACAATCAAAGAACCGTCCAATATAAGCTTGACCTCAGAATCTTTCAAATAGATGTAGTTCATATCCACTCTAGCACTTGCATAGCCATATCCCTCGTGCTTAAAGATAGAGTTGCTTGCTTCCGGAATGCATCTATTGAGGCCAGTTTGGAATCCATCATCTTTGCCCAACCCCCTCATTGAGCATTAATGCTTAACATAGCTTTGTTGGAGAACAATGCACACATGCCGCCAAGAAACTTGTACAATATGTTGAAAGCTCTAAAAACATTAAAAAATACCATATATACATTGAAGCTGGCTCTAAAATCACTCCCTTTGCCGCGTCCACCTCTTATATACTCAAAAAGGAGCTTTACCTTATCAAAGAGAAGGCTCCGAGCCTTCCAATGTGAATACCCAAACCCTCATGGATGCCAAACAAAATGCATATGCTTTTTGTCTTGTATCTTGAATATGAGGGTTTGGAAACAAAACATGAGCATGCAAACAAGGTGTGCATCCATGCTATATATGCTATCCTCCTGAAGCTCAAAGTTTGTGGCTTTAAGACTATCATAAGCTCGTTCAAAAGCACAATCACCCTCAAAGCATACCATCCTATATAAGAGACACATATCCTTGGTTGATTTCCTCTACATCATGAGTACCCGGAGAGGTGTCTTTTAACACTAGTTGCTACATCTCCTGCTCCTCTATCTCATGAACATGAGATAAGCCTCTCATAGCCTTCATCTTGTTAAGAGACTTGTTGACATAAACCTCCAAGGAAGGATTCATCGGAGCATTAGGCTTGTCAAAGCCCCATTCATCATCCATAGACCCATTCTCCTTGCCATCTAGCACATTCCAAACTTTCAAATCTGCAAAAGAAGCTACAAAGTCCTCCTCTCCAAAATCACGCACAGACACCACATCCTCTTTAGTAGCGATTATCTCTACTGCACGCTCAATCTCTATTGCCACCTACTCCTTGAGTCCATTGGTGGATGATTGCCCAACCTCTTGCTTTGGTAGAGCTCTACAAATTTGTAACCCAATGCATTCTCTTTCGAGTGCACCTGCTCAACCATCACATTGTCGATCAAGCAAGACATGAACTCGTTCCATACCTTCTCAGACTCCAAGTTGGCATCACAATCATGTAAAGGGAAAATTTCCTCGTCCTCCACACATGATAACACGCAATCCTGAAAGTGTGCGGTGTGTGGATGTGTGTGTACGTGCGGTATGCATGTGTGGTGAGGGAGACAAGAGAACACGACGGTGTGGGTGGAGCAAGCCTCTCGAGAGAAGAAGTGAGAGTGCTCCTTGTTCATGTATATGTATACTGAATAAGGGTAAGTGTGGTCAGCTGGTTGCCGGACACAAAATGTCCAGCCCGTCTCAAAGGCAAATCACCTTTATCCCAAAAACCTCCCACTTAAAGGTGAATGTGCCAATAAGTGGGTCCTATTAGCTAAACTACTAGTATGTACAAGAAAATAGGCAAGATACTCTCTCAACCTATGCCCACTGGATCGCTCACTCGATAGGCGAGCCCGTGTATCCATGCTAGATCCTGCATGCAAACCCACAGACATCTCTGTATGTTTGCATAGCTCCAAAATGCATCATGCTAGTGTCAATCATTATATGACTGGCAATACGTGCTACACAAGCTCCCACTATAGCTGCTAGGTTGGGCCTCGACACTAGTAGATCGTACATGAGACGTCCAAATGTTGACAAAATCTGCACAAACTTGGTTATACCTCAGTGCTATGTGCATGCACTGCATCATCAAGACTACTCATCATGTATAGATGTGTCATTACCAACATTGGGATGGCTATGTCCCTCTCATTCATAGGTGGAACTACGTGTTCTGTCATCAACTCATCAGCCTCTAGCATGAGCATATCAAAGAACTCCATGTCTGTCATCTTTGTGTGTGTCTCTAGGGAGCAGATCCACTCTACCTCTATTTGCACAGACTCTAACAAAGAGCTCCATGTCTGTCATATTTCCATGTGTCTCTAGGGATCAGACCCGCTCTACCTCTATCTGCATAGACTTTGACAACACCTGTACTAACCATATTCCTTACATTTGTGTTTGCCGCTTGAAACCCCTTATGTAACCTCGCAGGGTTCACCTTTTAGTACCCCCCTATATAACATGCGTTTACGGGGGTATTAAAAAAACCCCTCTTTTAACATGTCTGAATGAACAAAATGACCCCTTATTTTAGGATTTTTTTCCAAAATTAAATATAAAACCCCTTTATTTCAATGTATCTTTGTTAAATTGTCTAAAAATTTTGCATTTTAAAACTCCTCTTTTCTAACTCACGCTATACATTAACATGCTTACATAGTGCACCCCCTGAGTATGTAACAGATACATTCGCTCACAGAATGTGGTTGGTTTAATTTTTCATTGTGTTGTTTGTAGATATTTTATTCTTTTCTGTAGTTCAAATTTGCAAGGTCAGTACCAAGCGAATAGGAGAGTCATTGTTGTATTTGGTGCTCTGGTTTGCTTGATACTGACCATATTTGCAGCTATGTTTGATGCGTGGATCCCGTTATGTGAAAGTAACATTTGCTCACATAATGTAGTTGGTTTTTCGTTATGCTGTTTGTAGAGATGGCTCGTGGAAAGGCCACACCTAGAAGAGCGATAGGTGAGTCCTTGCATGCTCAAGCAAGAAGACGCCGATATGAGGTGCATAGATGCAACCTACAGGAGCTGCATAGGATCGAAAGGCACATGAAACCGGCCTGAACATGCCACGGAGGAGCCCGCATAGGTAGAGATAGAGCCCACCAGGGACGAGCCTGCACAAGTGGAGACAGAAGAGTTGGTCAGAGAGGATCCTACAATCCTAAATTAGCTAGTGTCCACTAGGGAGAAGCCTACCAATTTAGATCTTGAGCCCGGTGAGGTAGGGCTAGAGTTTGCTCAAGAAAAGCAAGAGGTAGGTACCTCTTCGCAAGGGTCATCCAACGTAGAGCAATGACAAGCTAGTGAAGAGCAAGAGCGTGTGCAAGAAGACTGGCATATTGTAGAGCAGATCCACGAAGAAAACAAAGAGGGACTACAAATGCTTGCCAATTCAGAACCTCTTCAAGCACAAATTCCTCTGCCCAGAAGATCATAGGCGGACTCTGTTTTTAACCTCGATCATCAAGATTTTCTCTGCATGCGCAATTTCTCCAACACCAACGCAATGGATGCAGTCGCCCATGCTCCTATGTGGTAAGAATTAAGTTCATTATGTGACGATGTTGTGGTCAGTACCAAGTGAATAGGGAACCTTGGATATTTACAATGTCGCTATTTGCTCGATATTGACCTGTGTTTTTTCGGCACTTAGGGTTAGAACGAAGCGAATAGGGACCTAACAGACCATTTCAAGAATCATATTTGCTACGTTCTGACCCGTGTAAATGCACGCTATCTAGCTATATGGTAAGCTTTAAGTTCATTATTTCACCGTGTCGGGGTCTGTACCAAGTGATGAATAGAGACACTTGGAATCTTTTAAGGCCAATAATAGCTTGGTATTGACCCGTGTCACAACCAAGCTATTAGGGACTTATATGACCATTTCAAGGTCCGTATTCGCTTCGTTCTAACCTATGTCTATTGTTGCATTTTTTTCAGAGAAGATGTCGTATTTATATTTATGTACCATTGTACCATTGCATGTGTTTTATCTACACATATATTTTATTTCCATTGTGTTGCACTCGTTTGCATATATCCATCTCATAGCTGCCTACACCATGATTGCTTAAAACTAACACGCTTTGTCTTGGTTGAAAAAAGGTCGTTGTCGACTTGCAGATTTCAAGAGCAAAAGAATTTTAAAAGTTGTCGACATTGGCAAATAACGTGTCGAGCA